>NC_091993.1:43415487-43497189 GCF_044704955.1 Pristiophorus japonicus | reverse complement strand
GTTGTCACGGAGTGAGAGGGGGAGTGAGGGGGGTTGTCACGGAGTGAGGGTGATGTCACGGAGTGAGGGGGGGTGTCACGGAGTGAGGGGGGAGTGAGGGGGGTTGTCACGGAGTGAGAGGGGGAGTGAGGGGGGTTGTTACGGAGTGAGAGGGGGAGTGAGGGGGGTTGTCACGGAGTGAGGGTGATGTCACGGAGTGAGGGGGGTGTCACGGGGTGAGCGGGGACTGAGGGGGGTGTCACTGAGTGAGGGGGACTGAAGGGGGTGTCACGGAGTGAGGGGGAGTGAGGGGGGGTGTCACGGAGTGAGGGGGGAGTGAGGGGGGGTGTCACGGAGTGAGGGGGGAGTGAGTGGGGGTCACGGAGTGAGTGGGGGTCACGGAGTGAGGGGGGAGTGAGGGGGGTGTCACGGAGTGAGGGGGATGTCACGGATTGAGGGGGGAGTGAGGGGGTTGTCACGGAGTGAGGGGGGTCACGGAGTGAGGGGGGAGTGAGTGGGGGTCACAGAGTGAGGGGTGTGTCACGGAGTGAGGGGGGATGTCACGGATTGAGGGGGGAGTGAGGGGGTTGTCACAGAGTGAGGGGGGTGAGGGGTGTGTCACGGAGTGAGGGGGAAGTGAGGGGGGTGTCACGGAGTGAGGGGGGAGTGAGGGGTGGTGTCACGGAGTGAGGGGTGGTGTCACAGAGTGAGGGGGAAGTGAGGAGGTGTGTCACGGAGTGAGGGGGTGTCACGGAGTGAGGGGGGAGTGAGGGGGGCGTCACGGAGTGAGGGGGGGCGTCACGGAGTGAGGGGGGCGTCACGGACTGAGGGGGGAGTGAGGGGGGTGTCACGGAGTGAGGGGGGCGTCACGGAGTGAGGGGGGAGTGAGGGGGGCGTCACGGAGTGAGGGGGGAGTGAGGGGGTGTGTCACGGAGTGAGGGGGGTTTCACGGAGTGAGGGGTAGTGAGGGGGTGTGCCACGGAGTGAGGGGGAGTTGTCAGGGAGTTAGGGGGCTGTCACGGAGTGAGGGGGGAGTGAGGGGGTGCGACGGAGTGAGGTGGGGTGTGACGGAGTGAGGGGGAAGTGAGGGGGGGTGTTACGGAGTGAGGGGGGGTGTTACGGTGTGATGGGGGAGTGAGGGGGGGTGTCACGGAGTGAGGGGAGTGAGGGGGGCTGTCACGGAGTGAGGGGGAGTGAGGGGGGCGTGAGGGGGATGTCACGGAGTGAGGGGGGTGTCACGCAGTGAGGGGGGAGTGAGGTGGGGTGTCACGGGAGTGAGGGGGGAGTGAGGGGGGGTGTAACGGAGTGAGGGGAGTGTCACGGAGTGAGGGGGGGACTGAGGGCGGGTGTCACGGAGTGAGGGGGGTGTCACGGAGTGAGGGGGGTGTCACGGAGTGAGGGGGGAGTGAGGGGGGGTGTCACGGAGTGAGGGGGGTGTCACGGAGTGAGGGGGGAGTGAGGGGGGGTGTCACGGAGTGAGGGGGAGTGAGGGGGGTTCACGGTGTCACGGAGTGAGGGGGGAGTGAGGGGGGTGTCACGGAGTGAGGGGGGAGTGAGGGGAGGTGTCACGGAGTGAGGGGGGAGTGAGGGAGGGTGTCACGGAGTGAGGGGGAGTGAGGGGGGGTGTCACGGAGTGAGGGGGAGTGAGGGGGGGTGTCACGGAGTGAGGGGGGAGTGAGGGGGGGTGTCACGGAGTGAGGGGGGAGTGAGGGGGGGTGTCACGGAGTGAGGGGGGAGTGAGGGGGGGTGTCACGGAGTGAGGGGGGGTGTCACGGAGTGAGGGGGGGTGTCACGGAGTGAGGGGGGAGTGAGGGGGGGTGTCACGGAGTGAGGGGGGAGTGAGGGGGGGTGTCACGGAGTGAGGGGGGAGTGAGGGGGGGTGTCACGGAGTGAGGGGGGAGTGAGGGGGGGTGTCACGGAAGGGGGGAGTGAGGGGGGGTGTCACGGAGTGAGGGGGGGTGTCACGGAGTGAGGGGGGGTGTTACGGAGTGAGGGGGGGGTTTAAACGGAGTGAGGGGGGGTGTCACGGAGTGATGGGGGAGTGAGGGGGGGTGTCACGGAGTGAGGGGGGAGTGAGGGGGGGTGTCACGGAGTGAGGGGGGTGTCACGGAGTGAGGGGGGAGTGAGGGGGGGTGTCACGGAGTGAGGGGGGAGTGAGGGGGGGTGTCACGGAGTGAGGGGGGAGTGAGGGGGGGTGTCACGGAGTGAGGGGGGAGTGAGGGGGGGTGTCACGGAGTGAGGGGGGAGTGAGGGGGGGTGTCACGGAGTGAGGGGGGAGTGAGGGGGGTGTCACGGAGTGAGGGGGGAGTGAGGGGGGGTGTCACGGAGTGAGGGGGGAGTGAGGGGTGGTGTCACGGAGTGAGGGGTGGTGTCACGGAGTGAGGGGGGGTGTCACGGAGTGAGGGGGGGTGTCACGGAGTGAGGGGGGGAGTGAGGGGGGGTGTCACGGAGTGAGGGGGGGTGTCACGGAGTGAGGGGGGAGTGAGGGGGAGTGTCACGGAGTGAGGGGGGGTCACGGAGTGAGGGGGGAGTGAGTGGGGGTCACGGAGTGAGGGGAGTGAGGGGGGTGTCACGGAGTGAGGGGGGATGTCATGGATTGAGGGGGGGGTGAGGGGGTTATCACAGAGTGAGGGGGGTGTCACGGAGTGAGGGGGGAGTGAGGGGGCGGGAACGGAGTGAGGGGGGGTGTCACGGAGTGAGGGGGAGTGAGGGGGGGTGTCACGGAGTGAGGGGGGGTGTCACGGAGTGAGGCGGGGTGTCACGGAGTGAGGGGGGAGTGAGGGGGGTGTCACGGAGTGAGGGGGGATGTCACGGATTGAGGGGGGAGTGAGGGGGTTGTCACAGAGTGAGGGGGGTGTCACGGAGTGAGGGGGGAGTGAGGGGGGAGTGAGGGGGGCTGTCACGGAGTGAGGGGGGAGTGAGGGGGGGTGTCACGGAGTGAGGGGGGAGTGAGGGGTAGTGTCACGTAGTGAGGGGTGGTGTCACGGAGTGAGGGCGGAGTGAGGGGGGTTGTCACAGAGTGAGGGGGGGTGTCACGGCGTGATGGGGGCGTCACGGAGTGAGGGGGGAGTGAGGGGGGCGTCACGTAGTGAGGGGGGAGTGAGGGGGGCGTCACGGAGTGAGGGTGGAGTGAGGGGGCGTCACGGAGTGAGGGGGGAGTGAGGGGGGGTGTCACGGAGTGAGGGGGGAGTGAGGGGGGGTGTCACGGAGTGAGGGGGGAGTGAGGGGGGGTGTCACGGAGTGAGGGGGGAGTGAGGGGGGGTGTCACGGAGTGAGGTGGGAGTGAGGGGGGGTGTCACGGAGTGAGGGGGGAGTGAGGGGGGGTGTCACGGAGTGAGGGGGGAGTGAGGGGGGGTGTCACGGAGTGAGGGGGGAGTGAGGGGGGGTGTCACGGAGTGAGGGGGGAGTGAGGGGGGGTGTCACGGAGTGAGGGGGGAGTGAGGGGGGGTGTCACGGAGTGAGGGGGGAGTGAGGGGGGGTGTCACGGAGTGAGGGGGGAGTGAGGGGGGGTGTCACGGAGTGAGGGGGGAGTGAGGGGGGGTGTCACGGAGTGAGGGGGGAGTGAGGGGGGGTGTCACGGAGTGAGGGGGGAGTGAGGGGGGGTGTCACGGAGTGAGGGGGGAGTGAGGGGGGGTGTCACGGAGTGAGGGGGGGTGTCACGGAGTGAGGGGGGAGTGAGGGGGGGTGTCACGGAGTGAGGGGGGAGTGAGGGGGGGTGTCACGGAGTGAGGGGGGAGTGAGGGGGGGTGTCACGGAGTGAGGGGGGAGTGAGGGGGGGTGTCACGGAGTGAGGGGGGAGTGAGGGGGGGTGTCACGGAGTGAGGGGGGAGTGAGGGGGGAGTGAGGGGGGGTGTCACGGAGTGAGGGGGGTGTCACGGAGTAAGGGGGAGTGAGGGGGGGTGTCACGGAGTGAGGGGGGAGTGAGGGGGGTGTCACGGAGTGAGGGGGGAGTGAGGGGGGTGTCACGGAGTGAGGGGGGAGTGAGGGGGGTGTCACGGAGTGAGGGGGGAGTGAGGGGGGGTGTCACGGAGTGAGGGGGGAGTGAGGGGGGGTGTCACGGAGTGAGGGGGGGTGTCACGGAGTGAGGGGGGAGTGAGGGGGGGTGTCACGGAGTGAGGGGGGAGTGAGGGGGGGTGTCACGGAGTGAGGGGGGAGTTAGGGGGGGTGTCACGGAGTGAGGGGAGTGAGGGGGGGTGTCACGGAGTGAGGGGGGAGTGAGGGGGAGTGTCACGGAGTGAGGGGGGAGTGAGGGGGAGTGTCACGGAGTGAGGGGGGGTCACGGAGTGAGGGGGGTGTCACGGAGTGAGGGGGGATGTCACGGATTGAGGGGGGGGTGAGGGGGTTATCACAGAGTGAGGGGGAGTGAGGGGGGTGTCACGGAGTGAGGGGGGAGTGAGGGGGCGGGAACGGAGTGAGGGGGGGTGTCACGGAGTGAGGGGGGGTGTCACGGAGTGAGGGGGAGTGTCACGGAGTGAGGGGGGGTGTCACGGAGTGAGGGGGGTGTGAGGGGGGTGTCACGGAGTGAGAGGGGAGTGAGTGGGGGTCACGGAGTGAGGGGGGAGTGAGGTGTGTGTCACGGAGTGAAGGGGGATGTCACGGATTGAGGGGGGAGTGAGGGGGTTGTCACAGAGTGAGGGGGGTGTCACGGAGTGAGGGGGGAGTGAGGGGGGGTGTCACGGAGTGAGGGGGGAGTGAGGGGTAGTGTCACGTAGTGAGGGGTGGTGTCACGGAGTGAGGGGGGTTGTCACAGAGTGAGGGGGGGTGTCACGGCGTGATGGTGGCGTCACGGAGTGAGGGGGGAGTGAGGGGGGCGTCACGGAGTGAGGGGGGAATGAGGGGGGCGTCACGGAGTGAGGGGGGAGTGAGGGGGGGCGTCATGGACTGAGGGGGGAGTGAGGGGGGCGTCACGGAGTGAGGGGGGAGTGAGGGGGGCGTCACGGAGTGAGGGGGAGTGAGGGGGGGCGTCACGGACTGAGGGGGGAGTGAGGGGGGGTGTCACAGATTGAGGGGGGTGTCACGGAGTGAGGGGGGGTTTCACAGAGTGAGGGGGGAGTGAGGGGGGGTATAACGAAGTGAGGGGGGTGTCACGGAGTGAGGGGGGAGTGAGGGGGGGTGTCACGGAGTGAGGGGGGGTGTCACAGAGTGAGGGGGGAGTGAGGGGGGGTGTCACAGTGAGGGGGGAGTGAGGGCGGGTGTCACAGTGAGGGGGGGGGTGAGGGGGGTGTCACGGAGTGAGGGGGGTGTCACGGAGTGAGGGGGGAGTGAGGGGGGTGTCACGAAGTGAGAGGGGAGTGAGGGGGGGTGTCACGGAGTGAGGGGGGAGTGAGGGGGGGTGTCACGGAGTGAGGGGGGAGTGAGGGGGGGTGTCACGGAGTGAGGGGGGAGTGAGGGGGGGTGTCACGGAGTGAGGGGGGAGTGAGGGGGGGTGTCACGGAGTGAGGGGGGAGTGAGGGGGGTCACGGAGTGAGGGAGGAGTGAGGGGGTGTGTCACGGAGTGAGGGGCGTGTCACGGAGTGAGATGAGTGAGGACGGAGTGAGGAGGGGTGTCACGGAATGAGGGGGGATTGAGGGGGATGTCACGGATTGAGGCGGGATTGAGGGGTGTGTCACGGAGTGAGGGGGTATCAGTGAGGGGGGAATGAGGGGTGCTCACGGAGTTAGGGGCGTGACACGGAGTGAGGGGTCTTGAGGGGGGTTGTCACGGAGTGAGGGGGGGGTTGAAGGGGAGTGTCACGGAGTGAGGGGGTGAGTCACTGAGTGAGGGGGGAGTGAGGGGGCGAGTCACGGAGTGAGGGGGGAGTGAGGGGGCGAGTCACGGTGTGAAGGGGGAGTGAGGGGGCGAGTCACGGAGTGAGGGGGGCTGTCGGAGTGAGAGGTGAGTGAGGGGGTGTGTCACGGAGTGAGGGGGGAGTGAGGGAGGGGTGTCACGGAGTGAGGGAGGAATGAGGGGGAGTGTCACGGAGTGAGGGGGGGTGTCACGGAGTGAGGGAGTGAGGGGGGTGTCACGGAGTGAGGGGGGAGTGTCACTGGGAGTGAAGGGGGTGTCACGGAGTGAGGGAGAGTGTCACTGGTAGTGATGGGGGAGGGAGAGTGTCACGGAGTGAGGGGGGAGGGAGAATGTCACTGGGAGTGAGGGGGCGAGGGCGGAGTGTCACTGGGAGTGAGGGCGGAGTGTCACGGAGTGAGGGCGGAGTGTCACTGGGAGTGACGGGGGTGTCACAGAGTGAGGGGGGTGTCACGGAGTGAGAGAGGAGTGAGGAGGGTGTCACTGGGAGTAGGAGGGAGTGAGGGGGGAGTGTCACTGGGAGTGAGGGGGGAGTGTCGAGGGGGGAATGTCAAGGAGTGAGGGCGGAGTGTCACTGGGAATGAGGGCGGAGTGTCACTGGGAGTGAAGGGGGTGTCACGGAGTGAGGGGGGAGTGTCATGGAGTGAGGGAGATTGTCACTGGTAGTGAGGGGGGAGGGAGAGTGTCACTGGGAGTGAGGGGGGAGGGAGAGTGTCACTGGGAGTGAGGGGGGAGGGAGAGTGTCACTGGGAGTGAGGGGGGAGGGAGAGTGTCACTGGGAGTGAGGGGGGAGGGAGAGTGTCACTGGGAGTGAGGGGCGAGGGAGAGTGTCACTGGGAGTGAGGGGGGAGGGAGAGTGTCACTGGGAGTGAGGGGGGAGGGAGAGTGTCACTGGGAGTGAGGGGGGAGGGAGAGTGTCACTGGGAGTGAGGGGGAGGGAGAGTGTCACTGGGAGTGAGGGGGGAGGGAGAGTGTCACTGGGAGTGAGGGGGGAGGGAGAGTGTCACTGGGAGTGAGGGGGGAGGGAGAGTGTCACTGGGAGTGAGGGGGGAGGGAGAGTGTCACTGGGAGTGAGGGGGGAGGGAGAGTGTCACTGGGAGTGAGGGGGGAGGGAGCGTGTCACTGGGAGTGAGGGGGGAGGGAGCGTATCACGGAGTGAGGGGGGTGAAGAGAAGAGTGTCACTGGGAGTGGGGGGGGGGGGGCGGTTGTCACTGGGCGTGAGGGGGGTGGGGTGCCGCTGGGCGTGAGGGGGGGTGGGGTGCCACTGGGCGTGAGGGGGGTGGGGTGCCACAGGGGGTTGGTGTCACTGGGACAGGCGTGGGGGGGGGTTGTCCACTGGGACTGGGGGGGGGGGGTGGAGTGTCATGGAGTGAGGGAGATGTCACTGGGAGTGAGGGGGGAGTGAGAGTGTCACTGGGAGTGAGGGGGGAGTGAGAGTGTCACTGGGAGTGAGGGGGGAAGGAGAGTGTCACTGGGAGTGAGAGGGAAGGAGAGTGTCACTGGGAGTGAGGGGGGAGGGAGAGAAGAGTGTCACTGGGAGTGAGGGGGAGCGGTTGTCACTGGGAGTGAGGGGGAGCGGTTGTCACTGGGAGTGAGGGGGAGCGGTTGTCACTGGGAGTGAGGGGGAGCGGTTGTCACTGGGAGTGAGGGGGGTGGGGTGCCACAGGGAGTGAGGGGGGGTGGGTGTCACTGGGACCGGGGTGGTGGAGGGGGGGGTTGTCCACTGGGACTGGGGGTGCCGGGGGGGGTTGTCCACTGGGACTGGGGGTGCCGGGGGGGGTGTCCACTGGGAGTGAGGGGGGCCGTGTCACTGGAACCGAGGGGGGTGTCGCAGACTGTGACTGTAGGGTCCACTGTGACTGGGAGATTAACTACCTAAGTGTGAGCTGTTGCTGTAACCAAGGGGTGAGGGGGTCTCTAATGGAGTGGTTGCTAACTGAGGGTGGGTGTGGGGTGGATCATCCTGAGGGTGGGGGACTTCACTGTAATTGAGGGTTGGCTGGGATGTAATCGCTGATTCTGGGTTTTTGTGCGGTACTTTATTCAGTGCAACCAAATGTCGGTGTCACAAACGGCAGTGATAGTTCCCTGTCCTGCTTCTCTGTCTTGGGCTGGGAGGTGGATCTTTGCCCCCCTATCCTTATTGTTTCTGTTCCCTGTTTCCCCCGCCCCATTCCCTGTTTGTCCTATGTTACCCCCACCCCATCCACATCCCCTGTTTGTCCCTGTCCCTATTTTCTCTGACCCTCTTTAAATTGTGGCTTATGATCTGAAAGTCCTGAACAATGATCTGAAATGAGTATACTACAACTCCTACAACTATTGTTTTGCTTTTTGAATATTTTTATCACTTATTTTGAAGAATGAATTAAAAGCATTATTTTCACTCTAAAATACCTGTGCAGAATTACATTCCAAATACGTTTAGTTCTGAAGTATAATCTATATATTTTCTGTTGTGTACTAACCTCAGAGTTTGTATACTTGTGGTTCTGTTTCCCACTTTTGCGGTCCTGTCAGTGTGGTAGAAGTATGCAAATGATGCATTTTGATGTAACTATTTTATTAACTGGAAACTATAACCTGTATCACGGTTTGCATTTTTACAACTCATTCCCCCTCAAATGTAGTTGCGATTCTCTTGAAAACACTGACTTGCTGGTGTACAGTTCAGTAGCTGCGCCTCAATACCAGTTTGGAGTGGCCTTTTGCACTGTGTAAGCCTTGATAGTGAGCACTGCCTGGATGTTAGACTGTGAGAGAATTGCAGCTGAGCCTGATCCACTCCTTGCCTTGTACGCACTGACACACGCACACACTCATACTCTTACACACATTCTCTCTCGGGCACATTCTCTGCCACGCACACGTGCGCTCGCTCTCTCTCTCACACACACACGAAGTAACTCTCCAGCAGGGGTCATTAGACAGTAATCAGGTGTGACAAATCTGGCTGTTGATTTTATTTTCCCCCTCAGCTCAGAGTTGCTGAAGACAAGTGTAGCTTCTATTCCCATCTGGGCTGGTATCCGCTAATTCAGCACAGACTGGGAATTGAATGTGAGTGACAGCTTGGGAGCACTTAGTGGTAGAACTGATGCCTCTGAGTCAGACGGTGAAGGGCTTGAGTCCTTTTCCATGACTTGAACATATAATCTGGGCTCACACTTCAGTGGAATATCAAGGAAGTGCAACCATGTCGGAGGTGCCGTTCTTTTGACAAGGCCACATCTACCTGTTCAAGAGGGTTTAAAATTCCCATGGCATTATATTCAGAGTTCGTCAGGTATCCTGGACAATATTTATCCTTCCACGAACACCATTAGATTAATTGGTAATTTATCTCATTTGCTATTAGCGAGATCTTGTGTGCAAATTGGCTGCTATCTACTTCAGAAGTACTTAATTGGCTTTAAAGTGCTTTGAGATGTCTTGAGGATTTAAAAGGTACTTTATAAATCCAAGTTCTTTTCTTTCTGGTATATATGGCTCAGCGACACATTGTTGTGGCCAACTGAATCGTTGGGGAGTCTCCACTTCCATTCTTTATTTACCATTGGTTCTTGATAAAGACCTATCAACAGTGAAGAGCAGCACCACAAGCACACAAGTCCCATGCTTCCTCTTGAAATTCCCACTCGAAGAAGAAAACCACTCCAAATCCAATTGCGTTGTGGAGTGCAGTCTTTTTATGTGTGGTTGTGTTCCTTCAGAGACCATTATATGGTGCTCCTACATTTTTCAGAATTGAGACAAATGGAACAATACCACTGAAAGACCATTGGAAGTCCAACAAAGCTCGGTTTGGAACTATGCCTGACCGTAGTGAGTTATTAAGATTGTGTTACAGTTTGAAATGCTGCTATTTATATTTTGCTATATTTATTTTCAGGGCTTATGTGAAGCACACACAAAGCATTGTATAAATTTGAAGACATCACAGTTCATCTACCTCTGACCTAGCTCTGTTCTGGTACATAATAGGAGATGCGAGATGCTCCATCTCCCTTTTTGCGTGTCTCCTTGCCGTAAATAAATCTTGTGCTGCTGACTGGTGGGGACGCACATCGCCCGTTTCAACTAACATTTTATTGAGGAAAGTCTTCTGTAGGGCTGCTCCCTGGCAGATACATTGTGTGCCTAGTTCAACTTTTTTTTAAAGGCATGGAAATGTATGATCAAGAAGAATTAGTTACATAGCAATTGTAGCAGATTCCACTTGGTCTGGTGCATTGGGTATATTATTCAGGCATACTGTGTGAAAAGTTTCTAGACCATGTCAATGTCAACAGAGATAAATGCCACCAGCTCAATTTGAGGAAATGGAGAGAATAAGATTAGGGCAGTGGTGTGGAGCTTTGAAAACAGTCGGGGGTGGGGTGGGGTGGGGGGGGGGGGCTGCGGAGGGGGGAACGGGACTGTGATGTTTAAAAATCCACTCTTGGGGAATGTAGTTTAGCAAAAGTAAGATAGACAATTTAAGAATTTTAATAAAGGTAGCAGTTTATTGTGACCACTTCAAAAATTATATTTTCTACATAACAAAGTGCTTTAAAATAATTTGTCCACTGTAAGTGTCTCACAATTTTAGTAAACATATGTTTGCTGAACCTGTATGCTATTTCGCTCAAATGTTTGAACCTGACTGAAATTGAAGGAAAATGTTTGAACCTGACTGAAATTGAAGGAAAATGTTTGAACCTGACTGAAATTGAAGGAAGTTATTTCAGTCCAGAATGCTGTTTTTTGTTTTGTGTTCCAACGGGGAAAAAAATTGGAATGTTGTGATACAATTCACCAAGTTGTGTGTGGGTTGTGTCTTTGTTCTTGAGTTTTGCCCTACAGTTTTATATTGTCTATAAAATGTAGCTGTTACAGATTTGTCTGCTGTTACTGCTGCTGACTTACCAACAGGACATGGGTGAGACAAGGATTATAACATAGGCAAATAAAGGTGAGATGACAGGTGAGAGGTTCCAGGGAATTGTCAAGTTATTTTATGCAATGTGTTTACAGACCTTTTCATTCTCTGTGTGCAGGAGGTGTTCCTGTTTTGGTATTGGGCTAATGGTCTGGTGCACTGTTGCATTTGAGCCATAGTTCATTTGAGAACTGCTTCATGTTGTCAGTGGGTGCATAAAGTATTTAATTCCCCAGCACTATTGATCTTCTCTTTGAATCCAAAGCATAAAATGTCCAATGGATACTATACAATTAGGCGGTATAGCATATGGATGAGTTACACAAGTTGAAAGCTAGCCTGCTTTGGTACAACATTGTCCCGAGATCAGAAGGAAAACTAAGCACAACTCACTTTCTTGAAACTACTGCAGTTATTCACCTTCTGGTTTGTAAAGTGTATATCATTATCAGAGCAACAACTTTGACCGACTGACATGAGGACCAGAAGGGACTTTAGTTCAGGGTTTCCTCTCGGTGGTGATTTTGATCCGAAACTCTGGTGTGTCAATAGTGTGTGGCTCTCGCGCTACTTCCTATTTATAGCCTTACTATCCTCTTCTCATTCACCCAGATCCTGCCTGCCACTTGTGGGACCTTACTGCCACTGGTGGCGAATGGAACTACTACTTTGCCACAGCACAGAAAGTGAGATGAAACCCTGACACCATGTTTCATCTTGGCTCAAGGGTAGCGCTCTTGCAGCTGAGTCAGGAGGTTGTGGGTTTAAGCGCCACTCTATAGGACCTGAGCCCATCATCCAGGCTGACATCCTAATGCTGTACTGTCAGAGGTACCATCATTTTAAAAACAAATATGCAGTCTGCCTGTAATGTAAAATATCCTAGGGCACAATTTAAAAAGGATTAGAAAGGAGTTTCTTGAACAGTATTTATACCTAAACCAGTGTCACCAAAATGTATTTCCTTGCTGTTTGTGGGACCTTACTGTGTACAATCTGAACCAAAAGAACAATGGTGACACATTCAGCAGTAATTAATTGGCTTCAATTTGTATTGGGATGTCCTGGGGATATGAAAGGTGTTGTATAAATCCAAGGTCTTTCCTACCTTCATGCGGTGGGGGGGTGGAACACATAAATCCTGCCTCATGCAATCAGTTCTCAGTTAGCCTACTAACAACTATTTTCTGCTATCATTTCAGCTTCCTCTTATTTGGCCGTCTGCATCTCTTCCTCTCGAGGGGGAATACTAATCATTGGCTTACTTACCAGAGACCATTTTACACTTTTGCAGAGTCAGTATTATTTCCACTAAGAAGGTTGCCTGATTTCGGGTTGTGTTTGCCTAGATAACAACAGTAATTGCAATTGAGAAGTAGCCCATTGGTTCTAAACCACTAGGATACCCTCCAGATGTGCTAGTATACTATATACAAACAAGTTCGTTCTTTCCTGTGGTTTCAGGTTCAGAGGATTCATTTAACTTTTTTGAGCCTGGCAGGTTTGACTATTACTGCCATTCAAATTGATAACCTGGATTTAACTGAGTTTTGACACTCAACTTCCTATTTTCAATGAATCAGCTGCCTCAGTGCATTGAAAAGGTATTTTAGAACCTTACCTGGCTGCTATGTATAATCTCTCAAAGGGCATCCGTACAATATATGCCATAATGTTTACGCAGTATGATTTTAAGTAGATTTTCATACATTCAAGTTTGCAAGCTACCAAAACCGATGCAAGAAGAAAGGTTATTTTCTTCTAAATTGTGCTCAGGCACGTTGTCCGCCCTCCTGTGGAATTTGTGCACTTCATTGGTCTGGGGAAGTGTGAAGTTATCCACTTTGGTAGGAAAATCAGTAAAACAGAATATTTGTTGAATTGTGAGAGACTGGGAAATGTTTGCATTCAGAGGGACCTGGGTGTCCTTATACATGAATCACAGAAAGTTAACATGCAGGTACAGCAAGCAATTAGGAAAGCAAGTGATATGTTAGCTTTTGTTACAAAGGGATTAGAATATGAGTCTTACTACAATTATACAGGGCATTGGTGAGGCCACACCTGGAGTACTGTGTGCAGTTCAGGTCTCCTTACCTAAGGAAAGACATATTTGCCATAGAGGGAGTGCAACAAAGGTTCACTAGACCGGTTCCTAGGATGAGGGGATTGCCCTATGAGGAGAGATTGAGTAGACTAGGTCTATATTCCCTAGAGCTTAGAAGAATGCGAGGTGGTCTAATTGAAACATATAACATTCTTAAGGGGCTTGACAAGGTTAATGCTGGGAAAATGTTTCCTCTGGATAGGGAATCCAGAACATGGGGTCAAAGTCTCAGAGTAAGGAGTCGGCCATTTAGGACTGAGATGAAGAGAAATTTCTTCACTCAAACGGTTGTGAATCTTTGGAATTTTCTACACCGATGGCTGTGGATGTTCAGTTGAGTATGTTCAAGACAGGTTGATAAATTTTTGGGAACGAAGGGAATTAAGAGATATGGGGATAGTGTGGGAAGGTGGAGTTGAGGTAGAAGATTAGCCATGATCTTGTTGAATGGCAGAGCAGGCTCGAAGGGCTGAATGGCCTACTCCAGCTCCTATTAAGTTCTTATGAGCTGTTCAATTTTTGCGAACTATTTTAAACAAATTATATTCGTGTACATTTCAGGAAGTTGCATATGTTTATTTTTTTGGCAGATAATTTTGCAATTTGCACGGTGCTTTGGACAAACTGGTAGCTTGGTTTTGCTGATGCGGCTGTTCGGTTGCTACCAGCAAACTGTACTTAAGGGTCAAAGTAATTGGCTGTTGGGGGACAAAAAGGTCTTCCCTATACTCATTGGCAGTCGTGCTGGAAATGGGTTGCTGTGCTGAGGTAGGCTTGGGCAGGATGCTAATTGTGACTTGCATGTTTCTTCTGTGCTTGTTTGCATTCTTAAGGGAGATCATTTGGAATATTGAGGTTGGGGCCTGGTATTTTGGAGACCATATATTGTGTATGGTTAACTAGCGTGCCCATAGTTATTTCACTCATTTGCGGAGAAGGGTAGACCATTTTCTGCTGGAGCTAGGGGCTACAGTTAAGAGTTGTGCCTGTATGCTGAAGGAGGAGACCTGTCCCCAGTGAGTTGACTCTTCAAGCATGGTGCCGGGCCTGCAGACTATTGCAAGGCCAGTAATGATCTTTGTGGCATTATTGTCCCTGATGTTAGAATGGCTGGGATGTGATGGCATGATTAGGATATGTGCAGAAAAGTGGCACTCTGGTTACAGTATCCCCAGCACATATTAGCGAGGGTGGAATACATGAATTTGATATTATGTGGTATGTATGATGAACGATCAGTTATTTTTTTTGCATCTTACTATACCCCTCTCTTTTCGATTTGGCAATCTGATCTAATGAACAGGCTTCTTCAGAACCACTTTTGGTGCAGGGGTTTTCGGGGTGTGGAAATACAATTTAAGGAGTTGGTTTTAAAGGTTGCAATTTCTGTTGGATCCTGGAGGTATGGCAAACTTGGAGCCAGTGCTGTATGTCCTGTCGAGTGAGGAGGAATTTGGAAGGACGTGATCCAGCTCTTGTGCAGGACTTGTAGGCTTGTGATACCTTTCTTGTATCTGATTTTGGCTTATGGCAAATGTGTCTGCTCCACATTGAGGAAAAGGCAGAAAGCTAAGATGGATCATAAAGCTGGCAGAGGCTTTCTTGTGAAGTCTCCCTTTACACACTCTGGCTCCTCATTGGAGGGGCTGTATTGGGAAGCTGATCAGCTTTGTGTTACTATGAGGTTGATTTGAGGTCTTTTCTTGGGGTCTTCGAAGGGCAGATGTGTGGAAGATTGAGGGGGTTAATGTTTCTGTTTGTAGCTGTGGGTTCTGTTGGGAGGCCAGGTTCCCTCTGTCCAGTAGTAACATTAGAATTGTGGAACGTTATGAACATCATTGAAGTCTCTTTCTCTTGCCAATTATTGCCTGTATAACTTTTCTGGGGTTTGTCAGGTTTTATTTTTAGGGTTAAAAAAAAAAGGGAGAAAATCAGTGGGGGGGGGGAAATTGGACCCCCAAAAATCCAGGCAAATTCAGTTAATAGTTTTTATTTTTGCTAAAATTCAATGAAATAAACAACTGACTTAAAATCAAGGTGCAGTCAAACTAAATGAAAGCCACACTTACTGACACTGTGCATTGCTCCATATCTAAGTAGGAATAAAAGACTGGCATTTGCTACAGTATTAATACATTCCTCGCAGCAGTCCCTAGAGAAAATCCAGATCCCCTTTTAAAAAAAAATCCTAATTGCACAACCATCATATCTTTTCCCGCCAAAAACTAGGTCCAGAGAACGGTGCAGATTGTATTCATGATGCATATACAGTATGTGACGTGTCACGGATGTGTTTGCATGCAACTCCAAACCTGATTTCTGGTAACAAAAGTGAGTATTTCCACCCCTCCCCCCCCCCCCCCCCCCCACACACACACACACACACACACACACACACACAAATTTGGGTCATTCTTTAGTAATTCAGTCTCAAAGATTTTTTGGGATTCATTGGTGGGGATGGGTAAAAAATGATTTTAATCCCGGCCCCATTGTTTCCTGAGAGGAGCTTAACTGGCTCCTCGTTGGAGGGGGAATATTGGGGAGCTGTAGTCATTTGTGCACATTGTCGATGTGGAATATACTTACTGGAATCCATTCCATTTCTGAATATGTTGCCAGTCTCTTAATTCGCTCCATTGACCAGATAGGTATGGCTGCTTCAGGATAATATTATCGATTCTGAAGTATTCCATGTGTGGGTTTGCACAGGCGATGGGTTCCTCACCCAGGTTATTGCTTTGGTCTGGAATTTGCGCTGGCTGCTCTCCAAAGGTATCCTCAATTTTATAATAATTTCAGACCGTTTTGTGTTTTTGTTATCTGCTGCTCCTGCCCTAACAAGAGCGTTGCTTTTGTTCCTAGGGCCAAACTTTGTTCTGATCTTGAGGTTTGCTCAGTGTGTACCACCTCCTCAAGTCTTACTGATATTCCATAAATGTTCTTGAAGCATAGAAAATAGGTGCAGGAGTAGGCCATTCGGCCCTTCGAGCCTGCACCGCCATTCAATAAGATCATGGCTGATCATTCCCTCAGTACCCCTTTCCTGCTTTCTCTCCATACCCCTTGATTCCCTTAGCCGTAAGGGCCATATCTAACTCCCTCTTGAATATATCCAATGAACTGGCATCAACAACTCTCTGCGGCAGGGAATTCCAGAGGTTAACAATTCTCTGAGCGAAGAAGTTTCTCCTTATCTCAGTCCAAAATGGCCTACCCCTTATCCTAAGACGATGCCCCCTGGTTCTGCACTTCCCCAACATCGGGAACATTCTTCCCGCATCTAACCTGTCCAGTCCCGTCAGGATCTTATACGTTTCTATGAGATCCCCTCTCATCCTTCTAAGCTCCAGTGAATAAAGGCCCAGTTGATCCAGTCTCTCCTCATATGACAGTCCAGCCATCCCTGGAATCAGTCTGGTTAACCTTCGCTGCACTCCCTCAATAGCAAGAATGTCCTTCCTCAGATTAGGAGACCAAAACTGAACACAATATTCCAGGTGAGGCCTCACTAAGGCCCTGTATAACTGCAGTAAGACCTCCCTGCTCCTATACTCAAATCCCCTAGCTATGAAGGCCGACATACCATTTGCCTTCTTCACCGCCTGCTGTACCTGCATGCCCATTTTCAGTGACTGATGAACCATGACACCTAGGTCTCGTTGCACCTCCCCTTTTCCTAATCGGCCGCCATTCAGATAATATTCTGCCTTCGTGTTTTTGCCCCCAAAATGGATACCCTCACATTTATCCACATTATACTGCATCTGCCATGCATTTGCCCACTCACCTAACCTGTCCAAGTCACCCTGCAGCCTCTTGGCGTCCTCCTCACAGCTCACACCGCCATCCAGTTTAGTGTCATCTGCAAACTTGGAGATATTACACTCAATTCCTTCATCTAAATCGTTAATGTATATTGTAAAGAGCTGGGGTCCCAGCACTGAGCCCTGCGGCACTCCACTAGTCACTGCCTGCCATTCTGAAAAGGACCCGTTTATCCCGACTCTCTGCTTCCTGTCTGCCAACCAGTTCTCTATCCACGTCAGTACATTACCCCCAATACCATGCGCTTTGATTTTGCACACCTATCTCTTGTGTGGGACCTTGTCAAAAGCCTTTTGAAACTCCAAATACATCACATCCACTGGTTCTCCCTTGTCCACTCTACATCCTCAAAAAATTCCAGAAGATTCGTCAAGCATGATTTTCCTTTCATAAATCTATGCTGACTTGATCTGATCCTGTCACTACTTTTCAAATGCGCTGCTATTTCATCCTTAATGATTGATTCCAACATTTTCCCCACTACTGATGTCAGGCTAACCGGTCTATAATTACTCGTTTTCTCTCCCTCCTTTTTTTTTAAAAAAAAGTGGTGTTACATTAGCTACCCTTCAGTCCATAGGAACTGATCCAGAGTCGATAGACTGTTGGAAAATGATCACCAATGCATCCACTATTTCTAGGGCCACTTCCTTAAGAGTCTGCATCCCAGAGTAATCAGGCCCCGGGGATTTATCGGCATTCAATCCCATCAATTTCCCTAACACAATTTCCCGCCGAATAAGGATAACCTTCGGTTCCGCCTTCTCACTAGACCCACTGACTGCTAGTACATTCGGAAGGTTATTTGTGTCTTCCTTCGTGAAGACAGAACCGAAGTATTTGTTCACTTGGTCTGCCATTTCTTTGTTCCCCATTATAAATTCACTTGAATCCAACTGAAGACGTTTGTCTTCACTAATTTTTTTTCTTCACATATTTATAGAAGCTTTTGCAGTCAGTTTTTATGTTCCCTGCAAGCTTCCTCTCGTACTCTATTTTCCCCCTCTTAATTAAACCCTTAGTCTTCCTCTATTGAATTCTAAATTTTCCCCAGTCCTCAGGTTTGTTGCTTTTTCTGGCCAATTTATATGTCTCTTCCTTGACTTTAACACGATCCTTAATTTCCCTTGTTAGCCATGGTTGAGCCACCTTCCCTGTTTTATTTTTACTCCAGACAAGGATGTACAATTACTGAAGTTCATCCATGTGATCTTTAAATGTTTGCCATTGCTTATCCACCATCAACCCTTTAAGTATCCTTTGCCAGTCTATTCTAGCCAATTCACGCCTCATACCGTCGAAGTTACCTTTCCTTAAGTTCAGGACCCTAGTTTCCGAATTAACTGTGTCACTCTCCATCTTAATAAAGAATTCTACCATATGGTCACTCTTCCCCAAGGGGCCTCGCACAACAAGATTGCTACTTAGTCCCTTCTCATTACACATCACCCAGTCTATAATGGCCAGCTCTCCAGTTGGTTCCTTGACATATTGGTCTAGAAAACCATCCCTAATACACTCCAGGAAATCCTCCTCCACCGCATTGCTACCGGTTTGGTTAGCCCAATCAATATGTAGATTAAAGTCGCCCATGATAACTGCTGTACCTTTATTGCACACATCCCTTATTTCTTGTTTGATGCTGTCCCCAACCTCACTACTACTGTTTAGTGGTCTGTACACAACTCCCACTAACGTTTTCTGCCCTTTAGAATTCCACAGCTCCGCCCATACCGATTCCACATCATCCAGGCTAATGTCCCTCCTTACTATTGCAATAATTTCGTCTTTAACCAGCAACGCCACCCCGCCTTCTTTTCCTCTCTGCCTATCCTTCCTAAATGTTGAATACCCCTGGATGTTGAGTTCCCAGCCTTGGTCACCCTGGAGCCATGTGTCCGTGATGCCAATTACATCATATCCGTTAACTGCTGTCTGCGCAGTTAATTCGTCCACCTTATTCCGAATACTCCTCGCATTGAGGCACAGAGCCTTTAGGCTTGTCTTTTTAACACACTTTGCCCCTTTAGAATTTTTCTGTAATGTGGCCCTTTTTTGTTTTTTGCCTTGGGTTTCTCTGCCCTCCACCTTTACTATTCTCCTTTCTATCTTTTGCTTCTGCCTCCATTTTATTTCCCTCCCTGCATAGATGCCCATCCCCCTGCCATGTTAGTTTAACTCCTCCCCAACAGCACTAGCAAACACTCCCCCCAGGACATTGGTTCCGGTCCTGCCCAGCTGCAGACCGTCCGGTTTGTACTGGTCCCACCTCCCCCAGAACCGGTTCCAATGTCCCAGGAATTTGAATCCCTCCCTCTTGCACTACTCCTCAAGCCACGTATTCATCTTAGCTATCCTGCTATTCCTACTCTGACTAGCACGTGGTACTGGTAGCAATCCTGAGATTACTACCTTTGAGGCCTACTTTTTAATTTAGCTCCTAGCTCCCTAAATTCAGCTTGTAGGACCTCATCCCATTTTTTACCTATATCATTGGTACCTATAAGCACCACGACAACTGGCTGTTCACCCTCTCTTTTCAGAATGTCTTGCACCCGCTCCAAGACATCCTTGACCCTTGCACCAGGGAGGCAACATACCATCCTGGAGTCTCGGTTGCGGCTGCAGAAACGCCTATCTATTTCCCTTACAATCGAATCCCCTATCACTATAGCTCTCCCACTCTTTTTCCTGCCTTCCTGCCTTCCTGTGCAGCAGAGCCACCCACGGTGCCATGAACTTGGCTGCTGCTGCTCCCTCCTGATGAGTCATCCTCCTCAACAGTACCCAAAGCGGTGGATCTGTTTTGCAGGGGGATGACCGCAGGGGACCCCTGCACTATCTTCCTTGCACTGCTCTTTCTGCTGGTCACCCATTTACTATTTGGCTGTGTACCCTTTACCTGCGGTGAGACCAACTCGCTAAACGTGCTATTCACGTCATTCTCAGCATCGTGGATGCTCCAGAGTGAATCCACCTGCAACTCCAGTGACGCATTGCGGTCCGTCGGGAACTGGAGGCGTATACACTTCCCGCACACATAGTCGTCAGGGACACCGGAAGCGTCCCTGACTTCCCACATAGTATAGGAGGAGCATAACATGTGTCCGAGCTCTCCTGCCATGACTTAACCCTTAGATAAACTTAATTTGGCAACAACAATGCTAAAGGTTACTTACTGATAAAGAAAAGAAAAAAGAAAAGCTACTTACCAATCATTTACCCCCTTGGCTGTGACGTAACCTTTCAATCTCTTTTTACTTTTTTGCCTTCTCTCCCTGCTGCAGCTGCACAAGCACGCCTCTCGCCGAACTCACCACGCTGGGCCTTTTTATAGGCCTCCCCACGTTGCCTCACCGACGCTGCTCGGTCTCCCGCTGCCTCTCGCCGAACATTATTCCCGTTCAAATTTTCCTCAACAATTTCTTCCATTAATTGGAAAGAAATGTAACTACAATTTCCTCACTGCTCTGTACGAGAAAACTCCATTCTTTTCATCGAAATCTATTATCCGTTCGCTTTCAAACCCTCCAGTTTCCTGTGCCTGGGGATTAGCAGTTTGCCCAAATTAAGGCGCTGCTATGCATTATGAGTAGCCTTGTGTTTTGTTCCCACATTCATTTTAGATAGGCTGAAAATGTTAAAGGGATCAGAGATTTGACAGACTAAAATAGCTAATTACATTTATTTTCCAATCCGATAGTGTTAAAATATCTGTACTGTGAGGTAGTAGAGGATAACAATCATTTGTAACCTGCCCCCTTGGAGCTCTCGCCAGCCTTTTTCCAGCACATAAAAGAAGTCTCTTGGAATCAAATAAGGGGCTCAATTTTCCCGGGTCATTTGCGCTGTTTTTTTGGCGTGCACCATTTTTTTCTGGCGTCATTATTTAATCCAGAGTTTCCCCCTGGAACCTGCACCGGCATAACTGCTTTAGTTAGCATTTTTCTACGTTAGGTTTTTTTGACGTCATAGTCTCATGTTCATTCATGTCTACGTCAGTTTTCAGCATTTTTCGCAGTTTGCTCCAAATGTTTTTATCCTAGGTTGACGTATCTGGCCGCTCCCGAAAAACCTTCTGGTGAGTTAACAGAAAACAGCGCACATTGAGAAATCGGCACTGAAAGACGCCATTGTTTTTCATCGAAGAGTTTGGAGGGAGTCTCTAACACTTGAAGTATCCATAATAACATTCAACTTTTTTTAACCTTTCAACGGATGTCCTAGGTTTTCATTTTATTTTACTCACGCCACCATCACTTCAAGCAGGGCTGGAGGGTTGTGGCGTCGGCCGTCAGAATCGGCCCCACGCCTGGGCTCGGCTGGAAAACAAGCCGGGGGTTGGGGGGTAGTGGTAGCGATTGGAAGACTTATGCACTGAGCCCGGGGAGGGAGGTGCCGATTGGAAGGCTGCTGCACTAGTCACAATGAGTTTGGGCGGGGGGAGTCACAAGACTGCAATTAATTTGGGAGCAGGGAGAGGGAGGTGAAATCACAAGACCTGGGCCCATCCATATAGACCTTGGGGAAAGAGAACAAAGAACCTGTCCTGCCTGCCTTCCTGCCGTTTAAGCTTCTTGCAAAAGTAAAATTTAACTATGCGGGCAATACTGACAATACCATACCATGTGCAAGCCTTCTGCATGATGGTGTTACGTAGGAGACGATTGATTCAACGTCATTGCATGAGGAACATCAGAGCCCATAGGGTGCTGGGCAGGAGGCCTTGCCCATGTCTAGTTTATCGAGACAGGCGTTCGTACCTGCACCTGAGTGATACAGACTGTGTCAGAAGGCTGCGTTTCCGCAAAGAAGTTGTAATTGAGATCTGTGAGTTGGTGAAACCAGACCTGCAACCTAGAAGTGTCAGGGGACTGCTTTGTCAGTTGAAGTGAAGGTTACAGCTGCACTTTCATTCTATGCCTCCGGATCGTTTCAAGCTACAACTGGGGATGTGTGCGCAATCTTTCAACATGCAACACATATCTGCATTCGGCAGGTGACAGCTGCACTGTATGCTCAGAGAAATGATTGCATAAAGTTCCCATGACCGCCCAGGCAATGCGTGACAGAGCTGTGGGCTTCTCCAGGATTGCTGGCTTCCCAAAGGTACAGGGCTGCATTGATTGTACCCACATTGCCTTGCGAGCACCTTTGAAAGATTCCGAGATGTACAAGAACAGAAAAGGTTTCCACTCCATTAATGTACAGCTTGTGTGTGACGAAATGCATCACATCATGTCAGTTAATGCGAGATACCCTGAGAGCACCCATGATGCATTCATCCTATGCGAGAGAGCTATATCTGCCATGTTTCAGCAGCAGTCAGAAGGGCAGAGCTGGCTGCTGGGAGACAAAGGGTACGGTCTCGCCACCTGGCACATGTTGCCCCTTTGCGTAACCAGGACAGCAATCCTGGAGAAGCCCACAGCTCTGTCACGCATTGCCTGGGCAGTCATGGGAACTTTATGCAATCATTCCTCTGGGCATACAGTGCAGCTGTCACCTGCCGAATGCAGATATGTGTTGCATGTTGAAAGATTGCGCACACATCCCCAGCTGTAGCTTGAAACGATCCGGAGGCATAGAATGAAAGTGCAGCTGTAACCTTGGGAATACAACATGTCGCACATTGCGACACGCAACATCATAGAGAGGACCATTGGCATTTTGAAATAGCGTTTCCGATGCCTGGATCATTCCGGAGGCTACTTGCTATACTCCCCTGAGATTATCGATCAGTTCACTGTTGTGTGCTGCATGCTGCATAACTTAGCTATCATGAGGCAGCAGCAGCTGGTAGGAGAAGACCCACCTGAGGGGAGAGTGGCTAATGATGAAGAAGATGCAGAGGACGAGGAAGCCATGCAAATACCTGAACCTGAAGCACGACGGCGGAGGAGGGCGGGCCATCGTGTCCCTTCAACGATTGCTCAAGCCTTGTGCAAGCAGTTTATCCGTGCACGCTTTGCTGCTGAAGGCTCAGTGACAACTATTCCACATGGACCATGTTTACTGTTTGGACCTGTTCTGTAATGTTGTGTTGTGTTAATGGAACAAATGATGGAAATGATTCTTGTTTACTTCAAAAGTTGTGTTAATAATGGAACAAATGATGGAAATGATTCAGATTTAATGTAAAATATATTTTATTCAAAAGTTTAACAAACAGTTCTTTGTACTTACAAGAATAATTTTAAAGTTATCAAACTTTAAAGTTTTCAGTTATGATCACTTACAAACTTTAAGATCATTTGCTAACTTTTACAAAAATCTTTTAATTTGAGAACAGTTACAACAGTAACAATAATAACAGCAGCAAAGAAAGGCTGCACCCATCTCTTCTACCTCATTGTAAGACTGCCCCCTGCGTTTGTTCTTGGTGACTCCACCACCTCTGTCAGCAGACGGTGACGCAGTGTTTCTGAGATTGGTACCAAGTTTATTCTTTCTAAGATCTCGGGTAGTGTGCACCTGTTGAGGAAGGCGGGGGGTGGGGTGGGGGGGGTGGTGCAGGCGGCAATGTGGAGAGCCCAGGCAGCAAGTTAGGAGAGGCCCAGCTTGGGGCTCTTCAGAGGCTGGTGTGGGGATTGGAGTGGGAGTGGTGGTTGATTCTGTCAATGGGCGCGGGGGTCTGGGCGCGTTCCCTTATTGCAGCAGCTAACTCCAACATGCCGTCCCTTATGCGCCCTGACAGTGTCTCAATGACCTGCAACATTCCCTCCCTCATGTTGAGCAAAACTGTCTGAACTACCTGTGACATTCCCGCTCTCATGGTCACTGACATCGTTCCCATTTCTTGAGATTGCTGTTACTTCTCCCGACACTCCTGCTACCTCATCACCCACCCCACTGATGGTGTCCAGGAGTGATCGCATAAGGTCAATGCCCTCCCACTCATTGCCATCATCTGAACCACATCTGTTAGACTCTGCACCTCAGGAGAGCATAGTCTAGCTCTCCTTCCCCTCCTCCCCATGCGTGTGGCTCTCACCCCACCACTGGGACCCGCAGCCTCGGAAGGTGGGGCCCTGCGTGTGTCTCGCTGCATCACACCACAGGAACCCGCAACCTCAGAAGGTGGGGCCCTGGGTGTGCCGTGCTTTACCACACCACAGGAACCCGCAGCCTAGGAAGGTGGGGCTCTCTGTGTGCCTCGCTTTACCACACCACTGGAACCCGCAACCTGGGAAGGTGGGGCCCTGGGTGTGCCTCGCTGCATCATAGGCAGTCCCTCGGAATCGAGGAAGACTTGCTTCCACTCCTGAAGTGAGTTCTTTGGTGGCTGAGCAGTCCAAGACAAGAGCCACAGTCCCTGTCACAGGTGGGACAGATAGTCGTTGAGGGAAGGGGTGGGTGGGACTTGACCTCTTCACGCTCTCAGCGATGAGACTCTAGGTGTTCAGCGCCCTCCCGGATGCACTTTCACAACCTAGGGCGGTCTTCGGCCACGGTCTCCCAAGTGTCAGTGGTGATGTCGCACTTTATCATGGAGGCTTTGAGGATGTCCTTGTAACGTTTCTGCTGCCCACCTTTGGCTTGATTGCCGTGAAGGAGCTCCGCATAGAGCATTTGCTTAGGGAGTCTTGTATCTGGCATGTGAACTACGAAGCTGATCGAGTGTGATCAGTGCTTCAATGCTGGGGATGTTAGCCTGGACGAGGGCACGGATGTTGGTGCGCCTGTCCTCCCAGGGCATTTGCAGGATCTTGTGGAGTCATTGTTGGTGATATATCTCCAGCAACTTGGTGTCTTCCGTACGTCGTCCGTGCCTCTGAACCATACAGGAGGGCGGGTATTACTACAGCCCTGTAGACCATGAGCTTGGTGGTAGATTTGAGGACCTGGTCTTCGAACACACTTTTCCTCAGGCTGGCGAAGGCTGCATTGGAGGCGATGTTGAATCTCCGCATCAATGTCTGCTCTTGTTGACAAGAGGCTCCCAAGGTATGGAAAATGGTCCATGTTGTAGAGGGCCGCGCCGTGAATCTTGATGGCTGGGGGGCAGTGCTGTGCGGCGAGGACAGGCTGGTGGAGGACCTTTGTCTTACGGATGTTAAGCGTAAGGCCCATGCTTTCATATGCCTCAGTGAATACATCGACTATACTCGCTGCACCACACCACTGGGACCCACAGCCTCGGACGGTAAGAAATCATGGACTGTCCCACCAGCACTCAAACCACGAGTCACGGGAAGGGGCTGGCACCTCAATGGGCGACAGCTCACCTCCTCCAAAGTCAGTAAAACAGTGGAGGGCTTCATCCATCTCCATCCCCTCTCCCTCACGCTCTTGGTTTGGAGGGTGGGTTTGGAAGATGTTCTCTTCAGGCTCGTCCTCGTCTGAATTTTCTGCAGTGCTTCAAGTTCTGCAAAATATAACAGAACACAGACAAATGGTTAGCAGCAGAGGAGGGGGCAGGGTGGGTGGCCTGAGTAGGATCACAGTGCAGGCAGCAGGCTGATTTGAAGGACCACGATGAATGAGCACATTGCATCAACTGAAGCGTAGCTGACGGCGACGTCCCCAGGAACTGAAGCATAGCTAGCCCGCGCGGTACTTAACATTTAGCAAAGCCAGACTGTGGAATTTGCAGGACTTAGTCTCTCCCTCGAGTGTGGGCCCAACTAATGCAGTGGTGGTTGCTTTTCTCCAGGCAGGACCCATCAAAATAGCGACCCTCTCTTCCAATGGTGTCTGGCTGCAGATTTGACAGGCCTGCTCCTGTTCGAGTTCTTTCCCTTTTACTATGTGCCACCTTCTTCTGCAAAGGTGAAAATACAACTTTTTAGAGAGGGTGTCTTTCTGCTGGGTGGGACATATACAGCTGGTCACATTTACAATTGCAATTCCATTGAATAAATGAAAATATTACTTACACTAACTACTTAACCAAGCTCCTGCCACTTTTTACACTGGCCTCCAGATCTCGTGGTGGTCACCATTGCGCAGTAATCTTCTGCAACTTGGTTCCAGCATTTTTTCTTTTCTTTTGGGTGGAACTTTTATGTGACCTCTGCTGGTGTCCAGCTCCTGCCATCTGTTCTCAGTAACTAGTGCCTCCATTTCTCCCTGTGAGAAATTCTTGGTCCTTGCACCGCGTTGCATCTTGTATTGCTGCAGATGCGATTTTTCCAATGCTCTCACACAGCACTCCTCACACAACTGGCTCTTTATAAATGGCCGATGAGAACCTGGAGCTGTACTGTGCATGCACGGCCATTGATGTGACGTCAAAAACTTCATTTTTTTTGTCGCACATGTGCAGTAGGTGCGGATCGTTTTTTCTCGAGGCTCTACCCTCCCGAGGCGACAGGACACGCTGCACGGCGCCAAATTTGAATTATACGTCGGGGAAACGTTGGCAAAATATTACTGCCGCATTTCTGGCCTATAAAAATGGGCGTAACTCTGGCAATACAGCAGAAACGGGCTTGGGCAAAATTGAACCCATTGTCTCTGGCACTGTCACGCACAATGACAGTGGAGACTTTTTGTGTCCCTTGGCAACAGTCTTCTCAAACTGGATCTCTTGGGTAGGGAATTTCGTGGAATATGTAAGCCAAATATTCAAGTAGCTCTTGTAAGGAATCAATGGACAAATGTGCGTTTTTGTGCCAAATTTCTCTGAAAAGAGGAAGCAGGTGAATTTTAAATGTTCCAAACAAAAATAAAACGGAACAACGTTTGTAGCTTTAGGACAATCCAGAGTTATTTTGGTGCTTAACTGTGACAACAATGAATTTTGTTCATGGCTTCTTTGATTTTCATTTTAGCTTTAAACGCAAGAGTTTAGAAATATCAGTCAGAAAGGAGCTTGCAGTTTTACCTGCATATTTGCTGTTGGACGAGGTCTGAATGTTGAAGCGATGGCAATGTGCTATTGCATTGATTAGAGTGGGCTGCAGGGAGACGGCTGCTTGCTTCTGCTGTGAAGCAAAAATCAATGAAAGTAAAGGTGCTTTGAACAAAATGTGCTTGCTATTTATTGAGAGTTCCAGTTGTCAATTTGCCAAACCCAAACGATATATATTTTTATTTCTCATCAAACACCCCATGTGGTAATCCACGTCAGGTGGTTTATAGTTTGTTTAAAAAAAAAATTCTTAAATCACTGCCTGTTCTGCAAATGGATTATACAAAGATAAAAATGTTTAAAAAAAAATGTCGGCAGTCTGGTTTGTCTTGCTGTGAAGCACCACATCAAATTGCACTTTGTAACCTGGTGCCTACACAGTTCCTGCAAAGATTCTACATCAATTTTGCTGAGAAACAGAATTGCTTGCGTTTTGCGAAGTACTTCATCTGCAATTCTGTTAGAAAAATTCAGAGAATGTTCTGACTGGTTGTGAGCTGTTTCTATACTTCGCATTCTACGCACACTATCTCCATGATGCTGCTTTTTTTCCCTCTAAATAACTCTGTTCATGAAAAACTTATTTAATGGTTTAGTTTGTTATGAAAAGTGTCTGAGATAGATGATATCCGTCTTTTGAGGCGGTTGGTAGCATGTTTACAATAAATAGTTTGGTGTAAAGTCTCCCATACACCAAGTGGGTAAGGTTAAGTTTCTGATCATGGGGGTTGCAGGTTTACCCATGGTAGCAGTTTTTGCAGTGGGAATTAAAGTATTGCGTACAAGCCTGAACTGTCAAGCTACATTTAAACCATGATGAAATTCATATTAACTTTTCCTGATTGTGACTAAATTATAGAATCGGATCTTACTGACACTTGAAAAACTCAGCACCTAGTGTTCACATTCAGCACTTTGACTAATTAAGCTTAACTCTTTCTTAGCACTGACACTAAAACAGTGGGCACAATTCCTTTCCTGTGTGAAAACTGGTTGTGTTTGTGGTTGTTCGTTCCACTATTGGCAGCAGTGCCTTAGGTCCCAAGCTCTGGAATTCCTTCCCTCTGCCTTCACCTCTCTCCTTTTAAGATGCTCTTTATAACCTATCTCTTTATCTAAGGTTTTAAATTACTTGTCCTAATATTTCTTTATGTGGCGCACACACACACACACACACACACCTTTAAAAGTCAAATTAGAATGAGGAACGATGCTATCTGCTCTCTCTGTGTCTCTCAGTTTCATAGGTGTTAAGACAGTTATCTTTTTCTAGCTTCCAGTAAAGCACAGGTGCTTCAAAATTCAACTTTTTTTTGGAAAATTTGGCTAACATTAGCATGAGGAAAGATTCATCTTCCAGCAGATTAGTGACTACAACATAGATTTATATTTAAAGAGGGTCTTAAGGAGAGAGTGTTGGACAGGCAGAGAGGCTTGGGGAGAGAATTCCAGAGTGATTGGCCTAGACAGCCTATGGTGGGGGGAGAGGACGGGTACACGAGGCAGAGTCAGGGGCACGGAGAGTTTGGGGGCATTGTCAGGCTGGAGGTGGTTGCAGGGATGGAGCAAGACCATGAAGGAATTTAAACACAAGAATTTAAAATTTTAGTCGTGGGGGACCAGGAACTCGTGTAGATCAGTGAGGATGGGGCTGTTGGGTAGAGTTTTATTATAACTAGTTTATAGAAAAGAAAGACTTGCATTTACATAGAACCTCAGGATGTCACAAAGCACTTTACAACTAATTAAGTACTTTTGAAGTGTAATCACTGTTGTAATGTAGGAAATATGGCAGCCAATTTGCACATAGCATGCTCTCATAAAAAGCAATGTGATAAATGACTAGGTGGGCAGAGGACACCCTCAAAGCCTCCCTGACAGCATCTGGGAGGGCGTTGAGCACCTCAAGTCCCATCGCTGAAACCAAGCGTAGACAGCGGAAGGAGCATGCATCGACCCAGGCCCCCCACCACCCTTTCCTCCAACCGCTGTCTGCCCCACCTGTGACAGAGAATATAGGTCCTGCATGGGACTCCTCAGTCACCTGATAACTCGCTTTGAGTGGAAGCAAGTCATCCTTGACTCCGACTCCTGATAATTATGATGATGATGAAATGATCAGATTATCTCTTCGTTTTTGGTTGAGGGATAAATATTGACCAGGGGCGAGCTCCTCTGTCCTTCAAAATTGTGCCTTGGCATCTTTTGCATCTATCTGAGAGGGCAGTCAGGGCCTCGATTTATAACTTCTCGCATGAGTCGCTTAGTACTGCCCTGGAGTGTCAGCCTGGATTATGTGCTCAAGTCTTTGGAGTGGGACTTGAACCAACAACTTAGTGACTCAGGCTAGAATGCTACTCACTGAGCCACGGCCCACAGCTATAATAAGTGTTCAGTAGATTCACCAGGCTGATGCCAGGGATGGGTAAGCTATACTTATGATTCCCACTGGAGTAGAGGAGGCTAACAGGAGATTTAATAGCAGTTTTAAAAATTGACGTCGTTGATAGAATGAATAAGGAAAGTAATTTCCATTAGTTGTGTGGCCAGTGAGTCATCAATTTAAACTTATCAGAGAAGTTGGGAGAAATTTCTCCACAAAAAGGGTTGTTGGAACATGGGATGCTTTGTCACAGGGAACGATTGAGCTAGAGGTCACTGATGCTTGTAAAGCAAGGAAAGATACAAGCTTATAGGGAGAGCAAGGGTCACTGGGTTTAATTTTGGCTTGTTCTAGCAAAGAGCCAGAACTTTGATAGTTCTAATTCATGCCACTGATTTATGGTTTTCAAAGAAAACGGGTCAGAATTCCAGAATTTAATTCCCAAAATACCAGTTAAAATCCCATGTAATAAAAACAGGATTTGACTTTGCATTGATCAGTGGTCATGATGCATTATACCGTTATTGTTGCATGCTAGAGTTTCCTCATCGGGAGATCTCCTGAGACATTGCTAATGGGTAGTCTGGAGCACTGTTGTGATAGTTAACTGCCACAGTCGAGCTCTGTTTAATTTAGCTGCTCCTTTAAGGTTACTGCTGACTATACTCCCTGTGGGGAAATGGTCAAAAAAGGCAAATCCAGATAAATGTGGCTGCTTTTAAGTGTCTGAGGGCAATGGTAGTTGCTTGTAGATTTCTGGCTTCTAGGTTAGAAGATTGCAACTTGAAGTTTTTTTTTAAGTGTTTTGCATCTATAATGTGTAACTTGCAGTGTGAGGGGCGGGTTGGTGTGTTATAGGTATATGTACTTTACACCCACTTGTATGTGTCCTTTCCTATCCCAATAACACCTCCTGGAGCATAATTCACAGTACAGTGTACCAAGCAAAGGCGAGGATAAATGGGATATTAACAGCAAAAGCGAAGTACTGTACTGTGAAAATGAACTGTTATCTTGCACCCTCTGCTGGTTAGACAAGTACTGACACTGGCAGACTGTGCAGCCGCCCATGGACCCTGTCAGCTTGAGGCCCAGGGCTACCGAAGTAAATCAGTAAAAAAAGAAAAGTTTTCAAACTTTTAAAATAATTATTGTGAACCTTAAATCACATTTTAGTTACTAGTTTATTGATTATATAGTAAAGTTTAATTTCTTTGTTGTATTTTTGAAAATATTAAATTACAGCCAGCAGATTGTAAAAAGACTAATCCTCTCAGTGCGGAACAAATCTGCAGCCTATTAATCTTATCATGTTGCTGTAATTCTGATCTCGGGAGTGATGCGACTGCGAAAGTCAGCTGCTGTCTCTGTCCATTGATCTTTGTATTAAATGGCTTTCTCTTCAATTTATCAAAATCTTGGCAGCCAGTGCTCGCGTATGTCACTGTTGCTTAACTAAAGTCACCTTCTGCACTCGTTTCATATTTGCTAATGGTGTACCATCTCAAAACTGAATATCATTAATATTTTTTTAAGTTTTGAGAGTTTCATTAAAGAAGTGTATCTGCAATGTCAAATACAATGTGAACAATTACTTTCAAGGTTTATGGTTGGCATCAGAAACTGGAATTTTCTTTTGTATTTTTAGACAAAAACAAAAATGTTGGAAATACACAGGTCAGTCAGTGTGTGTAAGCAGAAAAACAAGTGCCTGTGTGTGTGTGTGTGTGTGTGTGTGCCCTCTGTTCTATCCCCTTTACTAGCCTTTACAGGGACTGGAATCATGCAATAAAGATCAGCAGTAAAGAGCACAAATTCCACACTTGAACACTTTGACCGTTGTCAGGGGTGAGGGAAATCCACATTTTGAAATCGATATAAATAATGTGCAATTTTAATGGGGATACTCCAACTTCAAAGTATTTGTGGTTAAGAGTCTGCAAATGATCTGCAGCAGGACTGTTTGATCTTTTTATACTCCGTTACTAGAACATTTCCAAAGAACATTGTTTACAACTGCGCATTCCATTTTGAGACTTTTCATGCAATAGCACTGCTGCAGAATATGCTGGCCCTGGATTAGACTATGTAAACATCATTGCTTAATGTTGGTAGGATTTCATTAGAGTGAAAATCGCATTCAAAGTGGTGCAAAGGATAATAAAAAAAGAAAAACAGCAAAATCTGGAGATCTGAAATGAAAACAAAAATCTGGAAACACTAAGTATTTGGACTTCCAGAAGGCATTTGACAAGGTGCCACATAAAAGGTTACTGCACAAGATAAAAGTTCACGGGGTTGGGGGTCATACATTAGCATGGATAGAGGATTGGCTAATTAACAGAAAACAGAAAATCGGGATAAATGGTTCATTCTCTGGTTGGCAACCAGTAACTAAAGGGGTGCCGCAGGGATCAGTGCTGGGACCCCAACTATTTACAATCTATATTAACGGCTTGGAAGAAGGGACTGAGTGTAACGTAGCCAAGTTTGCTGACGATACAAAGATGAGAGGAAAAGCAATGTGTGAGGAGGACACAAAAAATATGCAAAAGGACATAGACAGGCTAAGTGAGTGGGCAAAAATTTGGCAGATGGAGTATAATGTTGGAAAGTGTGAGGTCATGCATTTTGGCAGAAAAAAATCAAAGAGCAAAATTATTATTTAAATGGAAAAAAATTGCAAAGTGCTGCAGTACAGCGGGACCTGGGAGTACTTGTGCATGAAACACAAAAGGATAATATGCAGGTACAGCAAGTGATCAGGAAGGCCAATGGAATCTTGGTCTTTATTGCAAAGGGGATGGAGTATAAAAGCTGGGAAGTCTTGCTACAGGTATACAGGGTATTGGTGAGGCCACACCTGAAATACTGCGTGCAGTTTTGGTTTCCATATTTACGAAAGGATATACCTGCTTTGGAGGCAGTTCAGAGAAGTTTCACTAGGTTGATTCTGGAGATGAGGAAAGATTGACTAGGTTGGGCCGCTACTCATTGGAATTCGGAAGAATGAGCAGTGATCTTATCGAAACGTATAAGATTATGAAAGGGCTTGACGAGGTGGATGCAAAGAGGATGTTTCCACTGATGGGGAGACTAGATCAAGAGGGCATGATCTTAAAATAAGGGGACGCCCATTTAATACTGAAATGAGGAGAAATTTCTCTGAGGGTTGTAAATCTGTGGAATTCGCTGCCTCAGAGAGCTGTGGAAGTTGGGACATTGAATAAATTTAAGACGGAAATAGACAGTTTCTTAACCGATAAGAGGTTATGGGGAGCGGGCAGGGAAGTGGACCAGTGTCCATAATTGGATCAGCCATGATCGTATTAAATGGCAGAGCAGGCTCGAGGGGCTGTATGGCCTACTCCTGCACCTATTTCTTATGTTCTTATATGTTGAGTTTTTGGGCGCATACCCTTCATTATAACTAAATAGTGTTATATTTTTCTCTTTGCAGACAATGAATGGTCTGTGTATTTTTAGACTTGTCTGGTTCAAATGATAATCTGGTTCCCTTTTGGCAGCCTGTTGGGTGCCACAGTGTTGGAAGGTTTTCAGTTTTGTGTGTCTATCCAGAGGGAACTTGCTGAGAAATGGTACACTTTCCATCTCCCAAACATCTGGTGTCAGCCTGAGTAGTCTCAAAGTTAGTTAGGTGCACAGTAAAGCTCCTCTACTCTGTTCCAACAATGTGCTTCAGCCTTAATCTCAGAGTACTCCCTTCTCCCCGACTGCACAGTGTGGCATTTTTCCATTTCCGACAGCAACCATCCATGGGACTTTGAGTGACATTAAAATTAGTATCAAATTGGGGCCTGTTTTGTGCCACAAGACCATGCCTACTAGGAACTGGCTTGAGACTGGCCAAACTCATTTCACTTACAACCAGCGAAAAGAAGAGAGTTTCATTCCATCAGTCTGGGTTGAATTTGAATCCAGGTCCTATAGTTGACAAGGCTGTGCCTAACCCAGTGCTCCATGAACATCCGCATCCTCAAGGATGGTGGAGCTCAGCACGAGTGTGAAAAACAAGGCTGAAGTGTTTGCAACCATCTTCAGCCAGAAGTGCCGAGTGGATGATCCATCAAGGTCCTGAGGTCCCCACCATCATAGATGCAAGTCTTCAGCCAATTCGATTCTCTCCACGTGATAACTTTGAAAGTGGATAAGTCCCCAGGCTCGGATGAAATGTATCTCAGGCTGTTAAGCGAAGCAAAAGAGGAAATAGCAGAGACTTTGACCATCATTTTCCAATCCTCTCTGGCTTCAGGTGTGGTGCCAGAGGACTGGAGGGCTGCTAATGTGGTACCTTTGTTTAAGAAGGGAGAAAACAATAGACCGAGAAACTACAGGTCAGTCAACCTAATTTCAGTGGTGGGAAAATTATTGGAAAAATTCCCGAAGGACAGGATAAATCTACATTTAGAAAGATACAGATTAATCAAGTACAGTCAGCACGGATTTGTTAAGGGAAGGTCACGTCTGACTAACTTGATTGAATTTTTTGACCAGGAGGGTCGATGAGGGCAGTGCGTTTGATGTAGTGTATATGGGTTTTAGCAAAGCTTTTGATAAGGTCCCACATGACAGACTGGTCACGAAAGTAAAAGCCCATGGGATCCAGGGCAAAGTGACAAGTTGGATCCAAAATTGGCTCAGAGGCAGGAAGCAAAAGGTAATGGTTGATGGGTGTTTTTGTGACTGGTAGGATGTTTCCAGTGGGATTTCACAGAGCTCAGTACTAGGTCCCTTGCTTTTTGTGGTATACATCAATGATCTAGACTTGAAAATAGCGGGTATGATTAAGGAGTTTGCAGATGATACTAAAATAGGCTGCGTGATTGATCATGAAGAAGAAAGCTGTGGACTGCAGGAAGATATCAATCAATTGGTCAGGTGGGCAGAACAGTGGCAAATTGAATTTAATCCAGAGAAGTGTGAGGTAATGCATTTGGGGAGGGCTAACAAGGAAAGGGAATACACATTAAATGGTAGGACATTGTGTAGAGGAACAAAGGGACCTTGGAGTGCATGTCCACAGATCCCTGAAGGTTGCAGGCCAGGTAGATAAGGTGGTTAAGAAGACATACAGAATACTTGCCTTTATTAGCTGAGGCAAAGAATACAAGAACGGAGGTGGGAGGGAGGGCGGGGTTATGCTTGAACTGTATAAAACATTGGTTAGGCCACAGCTGGAGTACTGCGTGCAGTTCTGGTCACAGCATTACAGGAAGGACGTGATTGCACTGAAGAGGGTAGAGGAGATTTATGAGGGTGTTGTCGGGAGTGGAGAATCTTAGTTATAAGGACAGATTGGATAGGCTGGGTTTGTTTTCTTTGGAACAGTGGAAGCTGAGAGGAGACCTCATTGAGGTGTATAAAATTGAGGGGCAGAGATAGAGTGGATAGAAAGAGCCGATTTCCCTTAGCAGAGAGGTCAACAACCAGGGGGCATAAATTTAAAGTAATTGGTAGAAGGTATAGAGGGGATATGAGGGGAAATATCTTCTCCCAGAGGGTGGTGGGGGTCTGGAACTCACTGCCTGAAAGGGTGGTAGAGACAGAAACCCTCACCACATTTAAGAAGTGCTGTAACCTACAGGGCTACGGACCGAGAGCTGGAAAGTGGGATTAGGCTGGATAGCCTTTTGTTGGCCGGCGCGGACACGATGGGCCGAAATGGCCTCCTTCCGTGCTGTAAACTTCTATGATTCTATATCAAGAAATGGCTGAGCGCACTGGGTACAGCAAAGCTATGGGCCCCGACAACATCCCAGCTGTACTGAGGACTTTTGGTCTAGAACTAGCCATGCCTCAAGCCAAGCTGTTCCAGTACAGCTACAACACTGGCATCTTCCCAACTGGAAAATTGCCCAGGTTTTCCCTATCCATAAAAATCAGGACAAAGCTAATTCTGCCAATTACCGCCCCATCAACCTCCTCAATATCAGCAAAGTGATGGAAGATGTCATTGACAGTGCCATGAAGAGGCTCTTATCAATAAACTGCTAACGGATGCTCAGTTTGGGTTTCGATGGGATCACTCTGTTCCAGACCTTATTGCAACCTTAGTCCAAACATGGACAAAAGAGTTGAATTGGTGAGGTGAGAGTGAATGCCCTTGACATAAAGGCAGCATTTGACTGAGTATGGTATCTCATAGTCCGAGTAAAATTGAAGTCAATGGGAATCGGGGAAAACGCTCCACTGGCTGGAGTCATACCTAGCACAAAGGAAGCTAGTTGCAGTTGTTGGGAGGCCAATCATTTCAGCCCCAGGACATCACTGCAGGAGTTCCTCAGGACAGTTTCCTAGGCCCAACCTAGGGACACTGCTGATTGCGCAGTGTTCCACTCCATGCATAATTCCTCAGATATTGAAGCACTCCATGCCTGCATGCAGCAAGACCTGGACAATATCGAGTCTTGGGCTGATAAGTGGCGAATTATATTTGTGCCACACATGTCAGGCAATGACTATCTCCCACAGCCGAGAGTCTAACCATCTCCCCTTGACATTCAATAGCATTAGCATCGTCGAATCCTATGGGGGTCACCATTGGCCAGAAACTTAACTGGACCAGCTACATAAATACTGTGCCAAAAGAGCAGGTCAGAGGCTGGGTATTCTGCGGCGAGTGACTCACGACCTGACTTCCCAAAGCCTTTCCACCATCTACAAGGCATAATTCTGGAGTGTGATGGAACACTCTCCACTTGCCTAAATGAGCGCAGCTCCAACACTCAAGAAGCTCAACACCATTTCCAAGAAAAGGAACCCGCTTGATCGGCACCCCATCCACCTCTTTAAACATTCACACCCTCCACCACTGACTCAACGTGGCTGCAGTGTGTACCATCTACCAAATGCACTGCAGCAACTCGCCAAGGCTTCTTTGACAGCACCCCCTAAACCCGCGACCTCTACCACCTAGAAGGACAAGGGCAGCAGGCGCGTGGGAACACTATCACCTGCGATTTCCCCTCCCAAGTCGCACACCATCCTGACTTGGAAATATATCGCCATTCCTTCATTGTTGGTGGGCCAAAATCCTGGAACTCCCTCCCTAACCGCACTGTAGGAGCACCTTCCCCACAAGGGTTGCAGTGGTTCAAGAAGGCGGCTCACCCACCTCCTCGAGGACAATTAGGGATGGGCAATAAATGCTGGCCTTGCCAGCGATGCTCACATCCCGTGATTTAATAAATATAGTATCAACAAAATTAGCACTCTATTAGAAGGATTCTGACTTGTGTTCACCCACTCTAGTGGTTCCATGTAACTTACTAGGGAAAATGAATGTGGTGGTGGGGGGTGGTGAAAGGTCACGTGCATACACTAGAATCATTTTTGCACTTTGCAGCCCTAGAACATTTATCATATATACACATTTGTGCTCACTCCACAACTCCATTCATCACAATGCACATCCATCTTCACAACAAGTCAGGCCCCTTACTGTGTATGCATTTGATCGCCTGATCCATACCTAATGTGACCTCAAATATGGGACTGTCTGAGTACACTGAATGTTCAGAGCTGTTCTGGTTCTATTTCTGCAACGGGAGGATATTCTGCAAACTTGTGCTAACTAATGTGTGTTTAAATGTTTAGATCATAAATGTTTTTTTTCCAAACCCTGTTTTTCACCATTGTCATTATAATCTTTGGTAAGTTTATATTCTAATAATTATACTGTTTTATTTTTGATTAAACTGATCAAAACCTGTAATCGATATGCACTACAATGTATATTAATGAGATACATATCATGGCCACTGTTTTTAATTGGTATAGCAGGCACTGAATTTAAATCTGAATTAGTCTTAGCTTACATACACATTTGGCTTTTCATCTACAAATTGACTTTTTTAGTACTGAATATGAATTTCTTAAAGGGTTTGACTGGGTGGAGGCTGGGAGGATGTTTCCCCGCTGGAGAATTTAGAACGAAGGTACGTAGTCTCAGGATAAGGGGCCAGCCATTTAGGACTGAGATGATAAATATCTTCACTCAGAGGGTTGTGAATCTTTGGAATTCTCTATCCCAGGGGGCTGTGGATGCCCTGTCATTGAGTATATTCAAGACTGAGATCGATAAATGTTTGGATACTAAGGGAATTGAGGGATACGGGGATAGTGCGAGAAGATGGAGTCGAGGTTTAAGATCAGCCATGCATGATCTTATTAAATAGCGGTGCAGGCTCGAAGCGCCGAATGGCCTACTCCTGCTCCATTAGTCACTTTTCTCATTTAAATTCAAGCTATAGATAATTTCACAAAACCAAGATTTTAAATAATTGAATTGTATATAAATTGTATTTTTGAAGATAACAAAATCCGCCAAGCTTAAAAAGCAGCATGTTGTTGTAAGGGGGTCACATTTAATGTTTGTGTTCATGATGCTGGAAGTGTGAGAAATATGGGTGCAGTTTATAACTTGTGCTTAAAATGTTTCATTAAATGCTCGAGGTATTTTCATTGCCTTGTAAATAATTGATTTAAAAATTCTAGTGAATCATGTCGATATTGGGTTAACACTCATGCTAGTCTAAGCATGACCTTTTCTTTAAACTGCTGAAAACACAACTTTTCAGACTAAATCTAATTGCAAAGTGCAAGCAGATGAGCATAAACCACAGTGTCTCGTGGGATTTTTGTTGCTCAAAGTCAAAGCAACATTGCATGTTTTTTCTGTTGTACACTATCCGAAAGGCAACTGATAGCCAGAAAAAGGTTCAACATTTTCTTATATATTTAGAATATCTCTATGTACATAAGATCATAAGAAATAGGAGCAGGAGTAGGCCATACGGTCCCTCGAGCGTGCTCCGCCATTTAATACGATCATGGCTGATCCGATCATGGACTCGGCTCCACTTCCCTGCCCGCTCCCCATAACCCCATAATCTCTTATCGGTTAAGAAACTGTCTATCTCTGTCTTAAATTTATTCAATGTCCCAGCTTCCACAGCTCTCTAAGGCAGCGAATTCCACAGATTTACAACCCCCTAAGAGAAGAAATTCCTCCTCATCTCAGTTTTAAATGGGCGACCTATTCTAAGATTATGCCCCCTAGTTCTAGTCTCTCATATCAGTGGAAACATCCTCTCTTCATCCACCTTGTCAAGTCCCCTCATAATCTTACACGTTTCGATAAGATCACCTCTCATTCTTCTGAATTCCAAAGAGTAGAGGCCCAACCTACTCGACCTTTCCTCATAAGTCAAACCCCTTCATCTCCAGAATCAACCTAGTGAACCTTCTCTGAACTGCCTCCACAGCAAGTATATCCTTTTGTTAATATGGAAACCAAAACTGTACGCAGTATTCCAGGTGTGGCCTCACCAATACCCTGTATAGCTGTAGCAAAACTTCCCTGCTTTTATACTCCATCCCTTTTGCAATAAAGGCCAAGATTCCATTGGCCTTCCTGATCACTTGCTGTACCTGCATACAATCCTTTTGTGTTTCATGCACAAGTACCCCCAGGTCCCATTGTGCTGCAGCACTTTGCAATATTTCTCCATTTAAATAATAACTTAATAACTTGCTCTTTGATTTTTTTCTGCCAAAGTGCATGACCTCACACTTTCCAACATTATACTCCATCAGCTAAATTTTTGCCCACGCACTTAGCCTGTCTGTCCTTTTGCAGATTTTTTGTGTCCTCACACATTGCTTTTCCTCCCATCTTTGTATTGTCAGCAAACTTGGCTACGTTACACTCTATGTAAACTATTGAATTCAAACTCCTTATATAACTAGAACATTGCCTCAATATTTATTGTAGCACTAATGTAGTTACAAATGAGTGTACTATCCTGGGTGGGCTAAAGTTATTCAACTATTAAATGACTACAACGTAGTTCTCCAGTAATAAACATACTGCTGTTTCTCATTTGTTTCTAAAACGATTTTATGATTTTTAACCAATTCAAAATATCTGCCATGCTAGCTAAAGTATAAGTTTCAAATCGTGCGCCTTTACCCCCGCATGACTGAAATTGTATGGTATGAAATGGCATAAGAATGTAAATAAAGAGTATAAAAAGATAATTCTATTCACCGAGCCAGTATCTGGTAATTAGATATGTTACAATTCTTTGCTCTATTTAGTATTTCATGGATTGAAAATTTTGATTGAAATATATTTTTCCTCAGACTGGAATTTGACGATGAAGATGGAGAAGGGCCTAGCAAATTTTCAAGGTGAGTGAGTTAGGAGTTAGTGCGTTGGGACTAGGGGCATTGAAGCATTTGCTCCGGAATTCCTAAACTGAATTGCCCTGTACATCGTGTGTCACTTTACTGGTATTTGATCTAAAATGGCAAACTGTTTTGGTATAAAATGGCCTTTGTTTACCATGGTCACCAAGTGGTCTGGATCGCATAAAGATGTAGCAACAGTTAATAAACAGAAAAGATTTGCCGAACACGTGACCGTGTCCCTTTGCAGTTTTTGGGGGTTGAAGATAACATATTTGTATATATTTTGATTTTGTGAAATGTAATTTCGAAATCAAGAAAATCAAAAGAATATGCAGCACAGGAAATGAGTAAGAACTAATTCAGTAAACTCTGAAATGAGGCATCACTTGGTGCATAGTGTTTAGTCCAGGCCAAAAAGAAAGGGGTCACTTTAAAGTTGTGGTTGGGGGCTGAAGATGAGACCGTGGCTGCCGGATAACAGATTTACACTCCTATCCATTTATCCCTGATTTCCTACTTATTTGTGGTGATAATCTTGAACTCCCTTATCTACACTCGCCAACTTGCACTGAGATATCTGTGTTTTACAGAGTGGTGGGTGACGAGAGTACCGGGCACGAGGGAGAAAGGGAAAAGCAGGATTAAGAGCACAGTCACGGAAAAAGATCTTTGAGAGTTTTTGAAGGCAGGGAGAGAAGCCTTGTGGAGGGTGTTTGTTCTTGAGCATGCAGAGCCATTGAATAAAACCATCTTTTGAAGTGATCAGCGGCAGCAATTTGCTCTATTGCATCTTTAACATATTAAAATGTCCCAAGACGCATCACAGGAACCTTATCAAACAAAATTTGACACCGAGCCACATAAGGCGGTATTAGGACATCTCTACCTCTTCTCCTCTTAAGACGCTCCTCAAAATCTCTCTGTAACTAGGGTTAGGGAGGGAATTTTAGAGCTTAGAGCATAGGACAGTGGTGGGCAAAATACGGCCATATCCGGCCCGCCAAGTCATTCTTTCTGGCCCGCTGGATGGGACAGAACTAGACCGTGAGCCGGAACTTAAGCTGCACATTCGTCTGTCCACTTTCACTTCTCATGGGTTAGAGACAGACCCGAACTGCAGCCAAGGAAAAAACAGTAATACCTGTACTTCATTCAAATTAATAATTTGCAAAAGCGATTCTGCCTGACCTGATCTTAAAAGGAACCGTTCCGCAATTCTGGGCCCCAATGGTGGACATCTGTACCCAGAATGCACTGAGTACTTGAATATGCCCCATCCATTATAGAGTGGAGTCATGGCTGCTCATCTCCAAAACACTTTTACCGAAGAAAGTAACTGGTACTGCATCTTTCGTCTCCTGGTATCCAGAGTACGACGGCAGGGGAGTTCTCATCTGCCACCAATTGGGATGGCATTAGTAATCTTTGCAGAGGGGCATAAGGATGCCTCAGGTGGGGAATTGATGCTGACACAGACTCGAAAGAGATACCACCACATTTTCAACTTTTATCTTTGATTCATTTCTAAGCAGTATTGAATATATGTTGTGTTTGTAAGATGGCATCTGAATTTATGTTTATGCAATAGAAACATAGAAACATAGAAAATAGGTGCAGGAGTAGGCCATTCGGCCCTTCTAGCCTGCACCACCATTCAATGAGTCCATGGCTGAACATGCAACTTCAGTATCCCATTCCTGCTTTCTCACCATACCCCTTGATTCCCCTAGTAGTAAGTACTTCATCTAACTCCTTTTTGAATATATTTAGTGAATTGGCCTCAACAACTTTCTGTGGTAGAGAATTCCACAGGTTCACCACTCTCTGGGTGAAGAAATTCCTCCTCATCTCGGTCCTAAATGGTTTACCCCTTATCCTTAGACTGTGTCCCCTGGTTCTGGACTTCCCCAACATTGGGAACATTCTTCCTGCATCTAACCTGTCTAACCCCGTCAGAATTTTAAACGTTTCTATGAGGTCCCCTCTCATTCTTCTGAACTCCAGTGAATACAAGCCCAGTTGATCCAGTCTTTCTTGATAGGTCAGTCCCGCCATCCCGGGAATCAGTCTGGTGAACCTTCGCTGCACTCCCTCAATAGCAAGAATGTCCTTTCTCAGGTTAGGAGACCAAAACTGTACACAATACTCCAGGTGTGGCCTCACCAAGGCTCTGTACAACTGTAGCAACACCTCCCTGCCCCTGTACTCAAATCCCCTTGCTATGAAAGCCAACATGCCATTTGCTTTCTTAACCGCCTGCTGTACCTGCATGCCAACCTTCAATGACTGATGTACCATGACACCCAGGTCTCGTTGCACCTCCCCTTTTCCTAATCTGTCACCATTCAGATAATAGTCTGTGTCTCTGTTTCTACCACCAAAGTGGATAACCTCACATTTATCCACATTATACTTCATCTGCCATGCATTTGCCCACTCACCTAACCTATCCAAGTCGCTCTGCAGCCTCATAGCATCCTCCTCGCAGCTCACACTGTCACCCAACTTAGTGTCATCCGCAAATTTGGAGATACTACATTTAATCCCCTCGTCTAAATCATTAATATACAGTGTAAACAGCTGGGGCCCCAGCACAGAACCTTGCGGTACCCCACTAGTCACTGCCTGCCATTCTGAAAAGTCCCCATTTACTCCTACTCTTTGCTTCCTGTCTGACAACCAGTTCTCAATCCATGTCAGCACACTACCCCCAATCCCATGTGCTTTAACTTTGCACATTAATCTCTTGTGTGGGACCTTGTCGAAAGCCTTCTGAAAGTCCAAATATACCACATCAACTGGTTCTCCCTTGTCCACTCTACTGGAAACATCCTCAAAAAATTCCAGAAGATTTGTCAAGCATGATTTCCCTTTCACAAATCCATGCTGACTTGGACCTATCATATCACCTCTTTCCAAATGCACTGCTATGACATCCTTAATAATTGATTCCATCATTTTACCCACTACCGATGTCAGGCTGACCGGTCTATAATTCCCTGTTATCTCTCTCCCTCCTTTTTTAAAAAGTGGGGTTACATTGGCTACCCTCCACTCCATAGGAACTGATCCAGAGTCAATGGAATGTTGGAAAATGACTCAATGCATCCAAGGCCACCTCCTTAAGTACTCTGGGATGCAGTCCATCAGGCCCTGGGGATTTATCGGCCTTCAATCCCATCAATTTCCCCAACACAATTTCCCGACTAATAAGGATTTCCCTCAGTTCCTCCTCCTTACTAGACCCTCCGACCCCTTTTATATCCGGAAGGTTGTTTGTGTCCTCCTCAGTGAATACCGAACCAAAGTACTTGTTCAATTGGTCTGCCATTTCTTTGTTCCCCGTTATGACTTCCCCTGATTCTGACTGCAGGCGACCTACGTTTGTCTTTACTAACCTTTTTCTCTTTACATATCTTGTTTATGTTTATGCAATATTTCCTCTAATTTTTTTTTTGCGCGTGATCCCTGTGGCCGACAACTATGCAGCCGCGCATGCGCAGTATCTTTCCCAGCGGCAAGAGCTGGGGATCGGTCTGCGTTGGACCACACGATTGGTGGAACTTTGGTGGGTGGCACTCAGCAGCTCACCAAAACTTGTTAAATGGCCCTCCAGCCCAAATAATTGCCCACCCCTAGCATAGGCAGCTGAAGAGACAACTGCCAATGGTAGAATGATGAAAATCAGGGATGCACAAGAGGCCAGAATTGGAGCAGCGCGGAGATCTCAGATGGTTGTAGAGCTGAAGGAGTTTACAGATATGGGGTGGGGTGAGGCTGTGGAGGGATTTGAAAACAAGGATGAGAATTTTAAAATCTAGGGGTTGCCGGACCATGAGCCAATGTAGGTCATCGAGCACTGGTGATGGGTGAACGGGACTTGATGTGAATTAGGATATGGGCAGCAGAGCTTTTGATGAGCTCAAGTTTACATAGGGCACAAGGTAGGAGGCCGGCCAGAAGAGAATTGGAATAGTTAAATTTAGAGGTAACAAAGGCATGGGTGAGGGTTTCAGCAGCAGATGAGCTGAGGCAGGGATGGAGATGGTGATGTTACAGAGGTGGAAGTAAGTGGTGATTTGAGAGGATATGGGGCCTTAAGCTCAGCTCGGGGTCAAATAGGACGCTAAGATTGTGAACAGTCTGGACAGTGGCCAAGGACAGGGATGGATTTGGTGGCTGGGGAATGAACTTTGTGACAGGGAATGAAGACAATGGCTTGTGTCTTCCCAATATTTAATTGGAGGAAATTACTTCTCATCCAACAGTACATGTCGGACAAGCAGTGTGACAAATCGGAGGAGGTGGAGAGGTCGAGAGAGGTGTTGGTGAGGTAGAGTTTGGTGTCGTCAGCATACATGTGAAATCTGAAGTCATATTTTTGATGATGTCGCCGAAGGGCAACAAGTAGATAAGAAATAGGAGGGTTCCAAGGATAGATCCGTGGGGGCTTCAGAGGTAGCAGTGCCGGAGTGGGTTTGCCTTTTGGTGGTAGAGATGGATGATATGAAGATGAAAGATCATCATAAATAGGAGCAGGTGTGGGCCATACGGCCTCTTGAATTTGCTCCATGATTCAATAAGATCATGGCTGATCTTCTAGCTCAACTCCACTTTGCTGCCCTAGTACCATATCCCTTGTTTCCCTTAGTGTCCAAGAATCTATTGATCTCAGTCTTGAACATACTCAACAACTGAGAATCCACAACCCTCTGGGGTAGAGAATTCCAAAGATTCACAACCGTCTGAGTGAAGTCCTTTCTCCTCATCTCTGTCCTAAATGGCTGCCCCTTATCCTGAGACTATGTCCCCTAGCAACTAGGAGAAACAGCCTCTGACCCTGTCAAGCCTTCTAAGAGTTTCACACGTTTCAATGCGATCACCTCATTCTTCTAAACTCTAGTAAATATCAGCCCATTCTACTCAATTTCTCTTCATAGGACATCCCAGGAATCAACCTAGTGATTGTTACACTGCCTCTGAGGCAATCTTAGTGTGGAGGAGAAAGCTGAGCTCCAGGTTAAGTTGGATGTCAAGGTTCCGTTCCTCTGGGCTTATCGTGAGATTGCAGCGGGAGAGGCTGATGGAGTTGAGGCTGGAAGCACATGGGTATTTTCTGGAGCGATTGAGAATGGCTTTAGTTTCGTCAATATTTAGGTGGAGGAAGTTTTGGTTCATCCAGTTCTTAATGTCGGAAAAGGTGTTGGGAGTGTGGAAACAGTTCTTAGATTAATGGAAGAAGCAGAGAGATAAAGCTGAGTGTAATCTGTGTCGATGTGAACGTTGACCCCATTCTTCGGATGATGTTGAGGGGGTTGCATGTGAAGAGCAGGGGACAAAGATGGAACCTTGAGACACACACGTTGGCCTTTCAGGCATTGGAAGAGACGACAATGGAAGCTTAAAATGCTTCAATAAGATTAACAACTTTAAGTCCTAGGATCTATTCCCGAAGTTTTTCTCAAAGTGCATTCCCTTTATCTAGGCTCTTATGTCAGCATAGTGGAACCCATTTGAACAAAAATATATTCCACTTAAGTGAATATAATCTAAGTGCAGAGATCCTTTTCTGATTTCTCCCTATATTTGTATTAGCAAATTTGACCAGTATACAGATGGTTATGTTATGTTCTTATGTATCCACATCATTAATGTAGTTTAGAAACAACAAGGATTAAAGCACTGAAGTCTTGAGATTCCCTTTAACACCTTGTCCTGGTTTATGTTACACCTGTTATGAGTGTGCTGTTTCCTAGCTTTTAATTAGATTTTTATTCAGTCCAGTGTTCCAACTCTATTTTCAATTTAATTTGCTATTTGTTGAAGCTTTCTGAAGATCTAAATAAACAACTTAAATAAGTAAACAATTACAGATTATGCATAATTAACCTGATCTACTCTAGCATATGCCTTTATTACCTCAATACAGTTTACAATGGCCTGGAATTTCCTCTTAGCTGCCCTCATTTCACCACCGTAAGTTCCCCGGAGATGCAATGGAAACCCCGTTGACGACTTCCGATGAAGTTAGATGTGGAGTGGGACCAGCTCTGAGGAAATTCAGAGTCATGGTTAACAAAATAAGCTAGTTCTGATTTGCAACTGTGAATATTTTTTATCTTCAAATTGTAATTAGCTCCTTAAAGGAAACAATTAAATATTGTTAATCTTAATTTAAAAATGTTACACAGGGTACTACATATATTCAGGACACTAAACAAAATAGGGAGTTTTTGAATCACTGCAGTTGTTGTAAAGTGGAATGTGCTCCCAGGTCTTTGCATATCTTGCTCAATTATTGACCACAAGGAGGTGTATAAGTGCAGACACATCGATGAATCTCTTGAATGTATTAACTGTTTCACTTTATTATTCTGTGACCTTTGTTACCATAATGTGTATGATATTCTTCAGAGTTAGTTTCTAATTCTAAGTACTGTATCATTGAGCCCATCTTTTAGTGGTGTCATGCAGTGCTAATTCTCGCTAACGTACGGAGAGGTTTTTTAGCTCCTTTTGAATTGACTGCCCTATTTTGTTTATAGGTATGCTGATCTGACCCCCTGATGATAAAGAAAAAAGTGCAAGGTAGGAGTAACCCTAATGGGTTTAGCAGCGGGCCAGAGCAAGGTGTTTCGTCCTCTTCCCACAATACCAACTTGCTCTTTCTAGCGTAGCGTTGATTTTGCTTCAGGTCAGATGATGACCAGAGAGCTGATGACAAGAAAAACGGGACAGGGTAGGAAAAAGCAAAAAGTTCCCAAAGCAACTTTTGTACCATCTGTTCTTGAATCTTGTTCACGAGCCAGCGTTTTTTTTTTATAAATAAGAAACACACAGCAGTTGTTTTCATGTAAATTAATAATTTCAGTATATTGCAAAGATAGGCATAGTAACCATCATATGATTAAGGCTTATTCAATGTTCTGTCATGTTGATTTTTGCCTTTAATTGTTGCGAGATATAAATGTGATGATTATATGTATTGAATTATCTTTGTGCTCTAATAGAACCTGATTATGTTTCCTTTAAAGGGGTAAAGAAGTACAGTACTATCGGTGTTTCTGTGAGCATATAACTTGAGGAATTTTGGTGCCTAGGTTGATGTATTGTTGAGTTCACTGTGGAATCTGATCCTTTGATGGAATATCATGCAGTGTCACTTTTCATAATGTATAGAGATATGATATTACTTCATGTGTAGCATGCAGATTTTGGTGTATTGAGTTGGGTTACCTGTCAGAGATTTTATGTGTTCATTGCAATAACTTCCTGATCTCCAGTGATTATCTTGAACTGAATATCCCCAAAAACATTTTGATAAATTTTTAGTGTAGATTCCAGATGTAAATGTTGCAAACAACCACACTCATTACATCAGCTTGACTCAGTCACTATCACACATACTTCTGAGTCAAAGCTTTGTGGATTCAAGGCCCACTCCAAGGCATGAGCACATAGTGTAGGCTGACTTCTCAGTTACAGTACTGATGGAGTGCTACATTGCCAGAAGTCCTTTGAATGTTGTTAAACCGAGGTTTTGTCCACCTGTCCCTATGGTTCAGGCAGCATCATTGGAAGAGGAGCAGGGAGTTTTCCTGATAGCCAACATTCCTCCCTTAAACTATTCCACCAAAAATATTATTTTGTCATTCCTCTTGTTGCTTTTTTGTGGACATTTTGCTGTGTGCAAAATGTTTTTCCTACATAACAGTCGCAACATTCAGTCATTCATTATACTTGAAGCTGTTTGAGAGATGTGCTGCTATATAAATTCAGGTTTTTGTTTACCTCCTTTCATGAACTGCTCTCTAAGCAAGGGTTTGCATTTTTTAAATTCGCCATTTGGTTTAATTTTTGAGGTGGTTTACAATACTGTACTAAAAATGAAATCGTTTAAACATGCGCACCGAAGGTGCCGTGTATTGCCTATCTGTTGAGTTATAGACTGTTGCCATCAATGACAGCCATCACAGTCCAATGCACATTCGATTTTCCTGAAGAAAATTCGGTTTGTCTCACAGAATAATCTGATATAAAAATTAAAATATCATGTAATTTAAAAAAAATAACAGTTCCTAGGATTTGTTTTGGTGGAAGGCCAGTGCAATGTAAAAGTAAACCAGTTCAATCTAGGATGTGTTTCGAGTTCAATTGTTGAAATAAATGGAAGAGTATGTAGTGCGCATTTGTCGGTATTTTTGTAAAATGGTAAACGGTTGTGCGGAATTATGAAAATCAATAATTGTTTGCTTTTTTAAATTATGTTGTTTACATGCTTCATTTATATAGGGAATTAGGCATTATGAAGTAAGTACATAAGAAATATGCAAATACTTTTTAGAATGAATTAATGACTTGAATTTCAGTTACACAATTTTGTGAAGTGCTTTTCATGTTTGAGAAAAACAAATCGAACTCAGTGGTCAGATACAAATTTCAGAGCTGCCATAGATATTATCACAGATCATTGGTACAAGTTACTCCCATAAGTGGACCTCATGCCACTTACAGTCTGGAGTTAACTTGCAATACCCAATATCTATCTATCTGTATGATAGAGTAAAGCAGGGGATGAAAAAATGTGTCCTCCTTGTCATACAAACTGGGCAGTGTGTACTTGTACACGCATTCTCCCCAATCTTTCAGTAGGTGGCACTGATGAGCCCTCTGGTAAGACAATGCAGATGATAAATCAAGAAGCTGGTTTATTCTGCAGCGTGGCTGAACAGAAGTAGCAATTCTAGACTCTTTACCAACTAAAACGCTTCCTGTAACAATGCAAAACAAAAAAGAATACACTGTAGTATCCCGAATAGCAAATGGAATATTCACTTTTAGTTTTATCTTCTCGTGGGTTAGCTTTTAGCTGGGTAAGCTGAGCCGCTCAGAATTCCCAGGACAGGCCAAGCCCTGCTTTCTAGCAGCTTTCATTCGACCTGGCTGACCCCCTTCCATTTTTTTTCTCACTTTTCTGTTGATTCTGACCCCAGGAAGCAGAAGCTTGCCAGATCACCCTGGCAACTACCCCTGCTGAGCTCCAGTGAATTGAGTCATCTCAACTAGGATAGGAGTGACTGATGACTGAAATGTCAAAACTAACTTTCATTGTCTGGAGCATGCTGGTTGTAACATACTGGATATAAGTTTTAATCGATATATCCAAGCCCTGCTGGCCTCTTAATTTAATCTTTTGAGAGCTCACTTTAACTCAGCATTTTTAATATGTATTACACCAAGGCCCTTCCATGGCAGTGTAGTCAGAAACCCCAAAACGTGGCAGTGTCACAGGAAATCATTTACTGTCAGCTGTAACTGGATTGTTTTCCATTTTCTGTTTTTCCTTTATTAGCTTATCAATACTATAATTGATACTTTGTTATCTGCAGAGAGAATCACAGTGAAATTGAGAGACGGCGCCGAAACAAGATGACTGCCTACATCACCGAATTGTCTGACATGGTGCCAACGTGCAGTGCTTTAGCACGCAAGCCTGATAAGCTGACCATTCTTCGCATGGCTGTGTCTCATATGAAGTCTTTAAGGGGAACAGGAAATACTTCCACTGATGGTGCCTACAAGCCTTCGTTCCTAACAGAAAAGGTTAGTGTTAGGATTAGAAATTCTATGAAAAGTTGGGGATGAATCTTGAAGCTACTAAGAGAACAACCATTATTGACTCTTCACACACTTGAATCTAGTCCTCTGTATCTGTTTAGTTAGGCACAATGCAAACTGAGCATAGCATGCTTTTCACATTCTATCACTTCAGTTAGAATTACATTTAGTATTTTATGAAATGAAAACAGTGGACTGCCAAGAAGGTCCCACGTTCTATTCCTGGTAGTGATGAGTTGCTGATCTCATGCAGGGTCCCAAAGAATGATGAATGGAGGCGCCAATGTGGCCAACTGTATCAAACACTGCAGAAAGGTTGAGAAGAATAAGCAGGGATAGTGTGTCACAGTTTTTTATTTTTATTCGTTCCTGGGATGTGGGCGTCGCTAGCAATGCCAGCATTTATTACCCATTCCTAATTTCCCTTGAAAAGGTGGTGGTGAGCCACCTTCTTGAACCACTGCAGTCCTTGTGAAGGTGCTCCCACAGTGCTGTTGGGAGGGAGTTCCAGGATTTTGACCTAGCGACGATGAAGGAATGGCGATAAACTTCCAAGTCAGTGCGGTGTGTGACTTGGAGGGGAACTTGGAGGTGATGGTGTTTCCATGCGCCTGCTGCCCTTGTCCTTCTAGATGTTAGAGGTAGTCATCCCTATGGAGCGTGACATTGGCCAGGACTGCCATAGTCCTGTGAGAAGAGCAGAAACTGGGATGGAGGGATTTGAACGAAGGGTTTGTGATTGGTGGGTATGTAGCTGGTAGGCAAATGGCACCTACAGATTGTGGCCTCCACACGCTGCTGCAGTGGACTGGCACAGGGTCACACCATTGAGCAGCTTTTTTCAGTTTGCCTTGATGTTGTGATCCAGGACGCTGTGTGACCAGCTTCAGTCGCAAGCACTAAGGGCCTGCCCTACTTCCGAGTTTTAGTTTCTCCATGTATTCTATCTCACATTTATTTTGGCTTCTGCTGTTTAATTATTTGGTATTCTTTGTCATCAATTCAAACTGGTTCAGTAAAAAATATTCTTCATCTTGTAGGAGAAGTATTCACCCTGAACACACTGCAGGCATTTGGGGAAAGTTAGAAGGGAAATCCATGCATGCCGGGATATCCTGAGTACTGCTAAACGTGCTAGGGCAGCACGTATTTCTCATTAAAACTCTGCTGCGGTCCGTGAACAGGATCTGACAGAGAAGCAGACCAACACCCTGACTGATGTGCCAATGTGCTTGGATAGATGGCTTAACAGCCCTCGAGAGAACCCTGACGATGTCAGGAAAGGAGTCTCCTTTATCATGATTTGTGTGGCCCACCAATGGCAGGGAAACACTTAATAGAAGGCCTGTCCTTTGTGAAACTAATGGGATACGAGCAGTTCTAGTTTCTGATGTGTGTCTGTCCAATTGAATGACATCTTGCAAAAAGGTCTAAGTGATTTGAGTGGATGATTTTTACTGGTCATGTCCCGTAGTGGAATTTCCTTTAGGATCACTAAAGTATGCAAAGTCATTGCTAGGCAACTTCTATGTGGTTTGGGCAAAGATGGAGCAAGGTTTTACAGAGAGTTGCAGTGAGCTTAAGGTATCTTTAAATGCTTAAAGCGAGCTTTGATTAAACAGCTCTTAGAGAGAGCTGGATGGTTAAGAATGGTTTATTTTTTAATCAAACAAAAATAAAGATCCTGTAAAGTTCATCACAGGTGTTGAGTTTAGTCTCTAAACGCGGAGAAAAGTGCAGTAAAACAGTGCAGAAAAATAAGCTGAGGGAGAAGATGACAACCACAGAAAGAAGTCACTGACCATGCTGCAGGTGTCCCCAGCGGTGAGGTCTGAGCATCCCAGAGGATGGCAGAACAGCTCAGTGTCAGCAGTCAACCAACTCTGAAGGAAGAGTTTGAGTCGAGGGACATCCTTAATACCTGTTGAATAAGTTTAACTTTGATATGTCCTCCGTAATCTTGACCCTTATAACTTATACTTAAAATCTAGCTAATGTTGAGATATTGTGAAGCACTTCAGTTAATCTTGCGCCTGTGATTTAGATTCTATTGATTGATATTAAATATCATTTTCTTTACTGTAATCGTCAATATCTACCTTTGTGGTGTTGCTAATTGTGTTGTAGAGATTTGTAAAATAAAGAAGTGGTAATTAATGCATTTCTGTCCTATTTGGTCTTTGATAACTTTGGACAAGTTATTCTTCACTCATTGCCATAATGTGGCCTTGCTATAATTGATTTGGCTTGGCTAACTATTGATATCACTTGGACTGGGCAATGAGAGAGAGTCCAAATGCAAGCTAAGCATTTTAACTTGGTAAAACCCTCATGAATGGTGGCGCCCAATGAAAATTTCCTGTGTGTATATGTTAGGAAAAAGGGGGCAGGGACTAATGGAGCTCACATTGGAATTTCCAATATAATATTTCAATATATGTGCTCATTCATGATTTTCATCTCATCATTGTCATTTTTAAAGCTTTTTCAAAGAAATATATATCTTATAATGGTCACGCATGGCATTGTACTTAACTCTGTTAAATTCTAAAGTGCACTCTCACTCCCCAGCGGTCAGTTATTTTCTTCGATGCCGCTGTACATGGCAGTGTCTGTACTTGCAATGTCTGCCTGGGCTTTACATTGCAGGGGGAAAGGCATCCTGAAAGAAGTCAGAAATTCCATTCACACAACCAGCTTATTCCTATCTTCGCTTTGTCCCAGCCATGAAGCAGTTAACACTGTATATCATCACCTTCACACTTCCATACTAATCACGCCCACTGCAATGTCTTTGAATTCGCTGTTAGTGCTTAAAATTGGCTCCTGCTGCTCGAGTTGGGATCTAACTTATGCAGTCTCCTCAACTGGTTCTCTAGACAAGTTGGTTGAGACCTTTTTTGTCTTGAACCCAGGATCATGGGAGTCTCCAGCTGGCTAGTAGCAGGACATCTCGGTGGAAAACAAAATGTTCCACCAGTGCCAGCAAACAGAAGGTTTGAGAATGGCTACTACTTTGGGGGACTGGCTCTCCAAACTGTTTATGGTCTCTGCTGGCACAGTGCACTTTTGGGAAGACCGTTTCTGTTGGTGAAGCATAGTTTGTAGCATTTTTTACACCTGTCCGCTATGGCTCAGTTGGCAGCACTCTTGCCTCTGAGTCAGAAGGCTGTGGGTTCAAGTCCCATTCCAGGGACAGGCGCACATAATCCAGCTAACACTTCGGTGCAATACTGATGGTGGCTGCACTGTCATATCAAACGTTAAACCGAAGCCCCGTCTGCTCTCTCAGATGAATGTAAAAGATCCCATGGCGCTATTTGAAGAGGAGTAGGGGACTTTCCCTCCCCTGTGTCCTGGATAGCATTTATCTCTCAACCAACATCACTAAAATAGATTATCTGACCATTCTTTCATTGTTGATTGTGGGACCTTGCTGTTTGCAAATTGGCTGCCACATTACTTCAAAAGTAATTTGTTGGGCTGTAAACTGCTTTGGGACGTCCTGAGGTCGTGAAAGGCGCTATGTAAATGCAAGTTCTTTTTTTCTATCACTTTATAACGTGTTAGGCATCTCTGAGCGCAATCCATTCTAAAGGTGAGTTCCACAGTGGTTTGGCAAGTGATGCTATGCTCATCCATTACATAGAGTCTACAGTACAGAAACAGGCCATTCGGCTCAACTGGTCTATGCCTGTATTCATGCTCCACATGAGCCTTCTCCAATCCCTCTTCATCTAACCCTATCCTTGCTCCTTCGTGTTTATCAAACTTCCCTTTAAATGTATCTTTGCTACTCGTCCCAGCTACTCCCTTGTAGTAGCGAGTTCGACAACCTCACCATTCTCTGGCTAAAGAAGTTTCTCCCGAATTACTTTATTTATTAGTGATTATGGTCCCTAGTTTTGGTGTCTTCCACAAATGGAAACAAGTTCTCTACATCTACCCTATCAAACCACTAATTAGAAACCTCTATCAGGTCACCCCTCAGTCTTCTCTCTCCTAAAGAAAAGAGACCCGGCCTCTTTAGTGTTTCCTAATAGGTATAACCTCTCAGTTCTGGTATCATCCTTGTAAATATTTTTTGCACCTTCTCCAGTGCCTCCATATCTATTTATAATGGAAACCAGAACTGTGCACAGTACTCCCAAGTGTGGTGTAACATAACTTTCCTTCTAGAAACAAACCCCAGTGCTTAGTTTGCTTCTTTGTATATTTGTATATCTATACCCCTACATCCCTTTGCTCCTCGACCTCATTTAGACTATTATCCTAGCAGTGTGTTGCCTCCTTATTCTTACAACCAAAATGTAATGCCTGCTTTGGTCGGACATGTTGAGCGTTACTATGGGTCACTTATGCCACCTGTCGTTTCTATGGTCCGTTCCATGTCCTTTTAACTCCTGGCATCCATTCTTGAGAAGGCATGGACTCAGATGCCCCCCCCCCCCTCCCCCCCCCTGAATTTTAGCTATTTCTGTTTGAGGTTTGATCAGCTCACTTCCACAATTCAGAAAATCCTGCTAACCTAGCCACTGGTGCAGCCTCTCAGGAACTTCTGACTTGAACTGTTCCACAGGTTGGAATCATAGAATAGTACCGCACAGAAGGAAGCCATTCGGCCCATCACATCTGCGGCAACTTTTTCGAGGAGCAATCCAGTTAGTCCCACTCCCCACTCTTTCCCCATATCCCTGCAATTTTTTTTCCTTCAATTATTTATCCAATTCCCTTTTAAAGTTGCTGTTGAATCTGTTTGCGCCACCCTTTCTGCGCATTCCAAATCCTAACAAAGTTTTTCCTCATGTTTCCTCTGGTTCTTTTGCCAAATCTGTGCCCTCTGATTATTGATCCTTCAACCACTGGAAACCATTTCTCTTCATTCACTCGTATCTAAATCCTTCGTGATTTTAAGCACCTCTATCAAATCTTCTCTGCTCTAAGGGAACAATCCCAGTTTCTCCAAGTAACCGTAATTCCTCATCCCTGGATCCATTGTAGTAAATCTCTTTTGTACCCTCTCCAAAGCCTTCACATTATTCCTAATGTGTGATGCCCAGAATACTCCAGCTGAGGCCAAACTAGTGCTTTATATAGGTTTAGCATAACTTATTGGCTTTTGCACCCCATGCCTCTTATTTATAAAGCCCAGGATCCCATTTGCTTTAATAATTGCTTTGTTAACCTGTTCTGTCACCTTTAAAGTTTTGTGCACAAACACCTCCAGTCTCTCTGTTCTTGCACCCCACCTTAAAACTGTTGTTTCTGAGGAAATTGCAATGTAGATTCCCTATCCCCTCTCCCCCACCTCTGGAGAACAAATTGGAGCTCAAGTCTGGTGAAGATGATAATGAAATGCCAGGTTTCATTGACCCAATGCCACAGGATCAGGTGGCAAGACTTTTCAATGTGTTGTTGGTCAGGGTATCTCAGAGTCTGAATATGCTGATTCTGGAGAATTTTGCTCCAGGGAATTGAAAGTAGGAACTTGCTTTTATATAGCACCTTATCAAGTTTCCCAACCAATGAATTATTTTTCAAAGGCAGTCGCTGTTGTGAATGCAAGTGCTTTTAACCATTTATGCATGGCAAGGTCTGATTACTAGTGAGTTGAGTGACGAGTTAACCTGTTTTCTGGTGGACGAATGTTGGCCATGACATTGGGAGAATACTCTGCTCTTCCTTGAATTGTATAACGGAATTTTTTATGTCTACCTGAACAGGCTGATGGAGCTTGGTTTAATGTTTGATCTGAAACCCATCACCTTCAACAATGCAGCCCTCCCTCAGTACTGCACTGAGGTGGTCTGCTTAGATTACAGGCTGAAGGGCTGGAGTGGGGCTTGAATCCACAACTTATAAACTATGAGATTTCCATATCGTAAGTAGATAAACTTTTTGTCAAAATGATGGGACAGCTGAGACCTGTTGCCTCCAATTCCTGTGCCATGTGGGAACTCCTGGATAACCACGTGTTCCGGGAGTTCCTCCAGTTGTTCGAACTCGGGCTCAGGGTTTCCGAGCTTGAGGAGCGGCTGGGGTCACTGCAGGGCAGACGGGAGGCAGAGAATTTCCTGAAATGCACATTCCAGGAGGTGGTCACCCTGCAGCTACAGAGAATTTAGGAGAATAATATGGATAGCCATCTGGCAGGGTAGGAAGAGATGGGCAGTGCAGAAATCCTTTGGGAGTGTGATAGTCACAAACCGGTTTTCAGCACTGATACCGGTGAAGGGGCGACACCTTGGGTGTGCTGTCCAGGGCACATCCATGGCACTGTGGAGCAAATTACTGCATGGGGCGGGGATGTGTGCACTGCAAAGTGTAGAAATGCAGAAATCATAGGGTATTTGATAGTCAGGAGGATAGACGGGAGCTTCTGCAACCACCGACGTGAATCCTGCATAGTGTGTTGCCTCCCTGGTGCCAGGGTAAAGGGCATCACTGAATAGGTGCATTGTATACCATGTGACTTGTTAAATGCATAATTTGCTACAATCTAGCAATAGGAAGTCCAAAGGGTCCATGAAAAGTTGTTCCATTGCTCCTTAGTAGGTGTTCTTGAAATGGGATTGTAAATATCTTCACCACACATTGTATGGACTTGGCAGGTATGGGGACTTGGCAGGTTGGTGCTGGAATTCCTGTTTCTCTGCACATGCCTTAATTTTGGTTCTGAGGGCCATTTTATCGGCCTTCAGTGGTATGAAAGATTGCCTATCTTGTAGGGTTGTCATTTTTGAAAGCACATCCTTTAGATATCTGTTTGCTACTCTGATTTTACAGGTGGGACAAAATTAATTTAAAAAGTGCTTTTGAGAAAGATGCACCAGTGGAGATCGTTATATTTTGGGCAGGAGCGACATTGCCACATAGGGGGCACCTCCGACATGTTGATGTCACAAAATGTCTTAAATGGAAGATTGTCTCTAATTTTTTCAAGAACATTGTGATCTGGTGTTTGTCCATTAAGATGTTATGTAGAAGAAGCTCTTTTGAGCAATGGAAAAAAGTTCCTACAATGCAGATGATCCATCTTATTGGGGGCCTTGGAGTGTACATTTTGCACCCAAGGGGGCATGTTAAAGTATTAAAATTACCATCTTAATGAGTAGAAGTTGAGTGTACCTGGGCAGACATTAGCAAGAAGCAAGGCTTCAGGACCCCCAGTGGAACTGATGCAGCTTACCACCACAGAGCACTGGTTGGTAGGCTTCTTGCTGCGTTTCAATGTGAGGACCACCCTGCTTGGGATATTGTAGTGCTTTCTGGAGCCGAGTGGGAAGAGTCCTGGCCTCCAGTGATAGCTGCATGCTTCCAGATTTTGTTAATCAGCAGCTTGGCTTATTAATCGATTGTGCCCTGCGATACTGCAGACCGTCCCGGCTTACCAAGTTGGAAGTGCCTTGGTTCAAATGATCCATTGCTCGGCCTGTCACCTTGGAGCTGACTTGCATCAAAGAGCGCAGGAAGAGCGGGCAATGGCGAGTCAGTCACAGGGCATTCAGCAGCTGCTGCAGGCTGAGAAACGGGCGGCCAAGAAAGTGGCCGAGGCCTGCAAGTGAAAGAACCGTAGATTGAAGCAAGCAAAAGAGGAAGCTCAGGCTGAGATTGAGCAGTTGTGTCTACAGAGAGAAAGGTAATTTAAAGCGAAGGAAAATGCTGCACTTGGCTCACATGGGAATTCAGCAACTGAAGTAGACAGACACCCATGAGAAAATTGATCATTGTGGCAAATTATGAGCAGCACAAGGAAAAAGTCTTGAATAACCTCCTTACCTTGATCTGTGACATAAAACCAGAAATTCATGTAAACTTCCGCATTAATGGTTAGAACTGGAATGTAGTTTTCCATTAAACAATACCAAACTACCATTGGGATATTTTGTGATATTACCATGGTTATGCAAACTCTTATTTGTGCAGCATTTTTACTTAATAAAATCTGCATCAGATGAATTTGAAAAAAAAAGAGCCTTCACTTGCACCACTAAATGTAGGAGCTCTGGTAAAAGTGCACATGATCACGAGCAGACTAAAACTTGTAACTATCAAACTTGTAATTGATTGTTCACTCTCCACCTCCACAAAAAGGGGCAAAAATTCAGAAGCGTTTAGTCTTGAAGACAAACATATATTTACTTAGATTTGTTATGCCTGGAAAGTTGCTCCTGCTAAAGATCCACGAGATTCTGAACCCTACTCACATTAAGCCACTTGTATCTGACGGCTGATTCTGAAGATCTTGAAAGGATATGCATTTTTGTAGTTAATATTTTTCCAATTGTGTTTGGGAAAAGAAGGATCTTTAGCAAGTTGATTTTTTTCCCCCATGTGTTTCAACAGGGTTACACTGAATGCCTGGTGTACACCATCCCCACCAATTCCTACCACAGGAGTTGCTTGTACATTGCAGCTTTGTTTTAAAGGGACCGTCAGAAAATGTGGCCTGTGAGGTACTTGCTGGATTTGAGCATCGTGTGACAAGCATATAATTTGGGGATTAAAAAGCTCTACACAATTGGAGAAATTGAGGACTTGAATTGCAGCTTTTGTTTAAGGACATGTGAAATCTATTGAAACGTGTCTTCAATACAAGAACATAAGAAATTGGAGCAGGAGTAGGTCATACGGCCAACATTCCCTTTCAGTTGTGTGGGTGCGTGGCACTCTGCAGCTCCAGCACAGATAGCTCACCAGCTTTCAAATAGGAGAAAGCACACATCCGCGGCACTTTGTGAGCCGGGGCCGCACACCAAAAATAATTTAAAGGGAACATTGCTCATGGCCCCTTGAGCCTGCACCGCTATTCAATAAGATCATGGCTGATCTTCTACATCAACTCCACTTTCTCGCCCTATCCCCTTTTCACTTGATTCCCTTAGTGCCCAAGAATCATTCATTCTCAATCTTGAATATGCTCAATGACTGAGTATCCACAGCCCCCCTGGGGTAGAGAATTCCAAAGATTCACAACCCTCTGAGCAAAGAAATTTGTTCTCATCTCAGTCCTAAATGACTGCCCCCCTTATCCTGAGACTGTGCCCCCTGGGTGTACACTCTCCAGCCCGGGGAAACAGCCTCTCGGCATCTACTCTGTCAAAACCTCTTCACAATTTTATATGTTTCAATGAAATCACCTCTCATTCTTCTAAGCTCCAGAGAGTATAGGCTCATTCTACTCAATCTCTCCTCATAGGACAACCCCCTCATCCCAGAGATCAGTCTAGTGATTCTCTAATCTGTGTATGATCGAGAATAAATTAGTAGTTTATGGTGGGTTATAACAGAAATGGTTGGAATTATACAACCAACTAGGTATTGTGGAATGTTTTATCTTTCTGCATTTTAACACACATTTTTCCTTCTCTTTCAAGGAGTTGAAGCATCTTATTTTGGAGGCAGCAGATGGATTCCTTTTTGTAGCTGCATCGGAGACTGGGAGAGTCATCTATGTTTCAGACTCTGTTACACCTGTTTTAAACCACCCACAGTCGGAATGGTTTGGAAGCACCTTGTATGATCAGGTTCATCCAGACGATGTGGAGAAACTCCGAGAGCAGCTATCTACATCAGAAAGTTCCATGACCGGTGAGCATTTTGTCTGGCAATGAAAGACTGACATGTCTGAGAATATAAAGACCGCTTGAAAATTAGTAGATAACTATTAGAACTGCATTGCCTCCAGTCAAGTACTATTTCAGCCCTATGTTCCGCCAACAAATGACTGTGATTATAAATAGATAACACTGAATGTTTATTTAGAAATCTAATGAAATTTAAAAGCGAATCTAATACATGGAATGACTGAGAATGGTTGACATTTGAGCTTTGTCTACACCTTGAATCTCAATCCATTAGTTCACAAAGGTCTTTCGCAAGGCTGAGAGCTGCACTCATTCTGGGTAAATCATTCTATTGTTTAGTCAAAGAACAAGAGCCCCGATTTTAATCTTCCCCTTCCCGTCGGTTCAGCCGCCTGTTTTATACCCTGTCCAATTTTACACAATGAAGTTAATAAAGAGTAAAATCGGGTGTAAAACGGAGATCCCACTGGGCGGCTTAGGATAAAATTGGGGCTATGTGTTTTTTTTTTTACCCACGTATTCTAATGTCACCTGCACCATTCACTATTCGTCTAAGCTAGATGGTAAATAGGCTATTGTTTGACTATCAGTAAATGTGATTATTTGTGCTGCTTAAATTGATACTATCTTACCTGATCCTTCAGACTTTACCATGCCCTCAAGCTTATCTCTAATAAAAACAAGTTCAGCTCTGAGAGTCTTTCCTTCTAAATGTAGAGCTTTCAGTTACAGAATTACCCTGGAATCATCATCAGAGGAACAGTGGCTTTATGTAGGAGAGATGCTCAAAGTTAAAGACAGAAAGACTTGCATTTATATCGTGCCTTTCATGACCTCAGGACTCCCCAAAATGCTTGTGGTGCAGGCTCGAAGGGCTGAATGGCCTACTCCTGCACCTATTTTCTATGTTTACAGCCAAGGAAGTACCTTTGAATTGTAGTCACTGTTGTAATGTAGGAGCGTTGTACACAATATTGTAAAAGTGGCAGGAGGTAATGGACAAACTTTGAGGCAATAATCCAGGACAAAATGAATTGTCATTTTGAAAAGTATGGACTAATAAATGAAATTCAGCACGGATTTGTTAAAGTCAAATCTTGTTTGACTAACTTGGTTGCGTTCTTTGAGGTAGCTGAGAGTGTTGATGAGGGTAGTGTGGTTGATGTTCCGTATATGGACTTTCAAAAGATGTTTGACATAGTACCACAATGGACTTGTTAGCAAAATTAATGCCCGTGGGATTAAAGGGACCGTGGTAGCATGGATACAAAATTGGCTAAGAGACAGAAAGCAAAGAGTAGTGGTGAATGGTTATCAGACTGGAGGGCAGGATACAGTGATGTACGCCAGGAGTTGGTATAAGGACCACTGCACTTTTTGATATATATTATTGACTTATACTGGGCATTATTTTAAAGTTTGCAGATGATACGAAATTCGGATATGTCGTAAAAAATTGAGGAAAGCAACAGACTTCAGCAGGAAATAAGCAGATTAGTAAAATGGGCAGCACATAGATAAAATTTTACGCAGAGAAGTGTGAAGTGATACATTTTGGTAGGTAGAATGAGAAGAGGCAATATGATCTAAATGGTACCATTTTAAAGGGGGTGCAGGAACAAAGAGACCTTGTTCGGTCGGTCGGTACATACATTTTTGAAGGTGGCAGGACAAGTTGAGAAGGTTGTTTTTAAAAAAAAACAGCACATGGGATCCTTGGCTTTATAAACAGAGGCACAGAGTACAAAAGCAGGAAGTTATGCTAAACCTTTATAAAACACTGGTTAAGCTTCAGCTGAAGTATTGTGTTCAATCCTGGCCACCAGACTTTAGGAAGGGTGTCAAGGCCTTGGAGAGAGGGCAAGAGAGATTTACTAGAATGGTACCAGCGATGAGGGACTTCAGTTATGTGGAGAGACAGGGGTTGTTCTCCTTGGAGCAGAGATGATGAAGAGGAGATTTGATAGCAGTGTTCAAAATCATGACTGGTTTTGATAGAGTAAATAAGGAGAAACTGTTTCCACTGGCAGAAGGGTTGGTAACCAGGGGACACAGATTTAAGTTGATTGGCGAAAGAACCAGAGGCAACATGTGGAAATATTTTTTTACGCAGCGAGTTATGTTCTGGAACTCGCTGCCTGAAAAAGTGGTGGAAGCAGATTCAACAGTAATAATCAAAAGAAAATTGAGGGGAAAACATTTACAGGGCTATGGGGAAAGAGCAGGGGGTGGGACTGATTGGATAGCTCTTCCAAAGAGCCAGCATAGGCACGATGGGCAGAATGGCCGCCTTCAGTGCCGTACCATTCTATGATCTTTTATATCTCATCATCATAGGCAGTCCCTCGAAATCGAGGAAGACTTGCTTCCACTCTAAAAATGAGTTCTTAGGTGACTGAACAGTCCAATACGGGAATTACAGTCTCTGTCACAGGTGGGGCAGACAGTGGTTGAAGGAAAGGGTGGGTGGGGAGTCTAGTTTGCCGCACGCTCCTTCCGCTGCTTGCGCTTTGTTTCTGCACGCTCTCAGCGATGAGATTCTAGGTGCTCAGCGCCCTCCCGGATGCACTTCCTCCACTATCCAGCTTTCAGTCAGCATATATTCATTAATTTGCTTATTCTTCCACAAATCTTTTTTGGTGGCTTTGGTTGAGGAAGGAATGAAGGCCAGTGCACCAGGAGAACTCGCTCTTCAAATAGTGTCATGGCAAGTCCCCCTGAGCAGGCAGGGGGGCCCTGGCTTAATGCCTCAATGCAGCAGGTTGCACAGCATCGAAATGGCAATGTAGATTATGTACTCTCGTCCTTAGTCTGATTCAGAAGAAGAGTGCTACCAACAGACCCTATCGTGTCGCATTTTGGTCACCAAAAGAGCATTAGACAGGAAACAACAAAACATGATTAGATCAATTCCTCTACTCATCATCTATGGCTCAGTGGGTAGCACACTCATCTGAGTCAGAAGGCTGTGGGTCCAAGACCCACTCCAGGGACTAAAGCACAAAAGATATCATCTAGGTTGACAATCCAGTGCAATGCTGAGAGGGTGCTGCACTGTCGGAGGTGCCGTTTTTCGGAGAGATGTTAAAACGAGGCCCAGCTTGCTCTCAAGTGGATGTAAAAGATTCCATAGCACCATTTGAAGAAGAGCAGGGGAGTTATCCCCGGTGTCCTGGCCAATATTTATCCCTCAATCAATATAACAAAAAAAACAGATTATCTGGTCATTATCACATTGCTGTTTGTGGGAGTTTGCTGTGTGCAAATTGGCTGCTGCGTTTTCCACAGTACAAGAGTGACTACACTCCAAATGTACTTCATTGGCTGTATAGCGCTTTGAGACGTCCGGTGGTCGTGAAAGGTGCTATATAAATGCAAGTATTTCTTTACTTAATGTATTGCGCTACAGGGACAGTTTTGAAAACGAATATGTTCTTATTGGGGGAAAAGTAGATTAGCTGGTGCAGCACTTGGTACACAGGAGAGAGTGGCCAGGAATTTGGGATGACTCATTATTGCTGAGTTGAGCAGTCGGGCTTTACCCCGGGGGGATGTTGAACGGCTGCCAGCGGAGGTGATGAGTCAACACAGGAACTACCTGAGAGCTGGCCTCGCGGTACGTGTGTCCTGGGAACAATAAGGGGGCTTACACCTTCATCAAAAAAAAGACAGGATTCCAGTGCTTACAATTAATGAGAATTATTGCGTTAGAATTTGTAAGAATTGGTGTTGAATCAGGCTAATTGTGAATCATGATTTGACGCTCAGGAAACCATGAATATGGCATGACTTCTACTTTAGCCTCTGTTATAATTTTTCTGTTGTAAACTCCTGGAATAAAATAACATGGAGCAGAGTGCGTGCAGGGTCCCTGTAAGAAAATGGACACATTCCTGTTTTTTGTTTAGGAGTGAGGGGCGGTGGAAGAGAGTGGGATGATGTAGTCCAGGTGCTGGAGCACAGTGGATGCCAAATAGGAAAAATACTTCTATTAGAGTGAACCGGATGAATCTATCAATCATTTAGTTATTCCTATGATACTATTCTCTCCCAGTTCCCCCAAAAGATCTTTAAATGTCAGCAGTGTTCATTTATAATACGGCCAGCAGGTGGCGCTGGGCAGTCACCTATATAGGGTAGGTCGATAAATCTGAATTTATTTTCTATTCATTCTCCGGATGTGGGCATTGCTGGCAAAGTTGTCATTTATTGCCCATCCCTAGAATGAAATAAATATATTTCTTATAAAAATAAGTTTCCATAGCACCATTTCTGGGCAGGATTCGTCATTACATAAATAGCTTGGGTACGCAATGAGTTTTATTTTGGAAAATCTGTGAAACAGGCATTAATTTCAGTTTGTACCTACAGAAATCTGTTTGCTGAGGGTGTTTGAATTTGCAGGAATAAATGTTTAGGCACGTTCAAATATAGGTTTAATTAATTGATGCTTTATAGACGCAACTGATAAAGTGGTAATGTTTCAATATTTAACACTATGATCTTTAGTCTCAAAGGGCTTCTCTAATGTAGGAATCAAATGACATGCAAATCTCGATTGTTAGTTTGTTTCCTTGGTAAAATGTGAGCATTAATTTATTAATTATATAAATCGGCCAGAGATGAATGATGCTTCGCAATTGCAGCAAGTGACTATTGACTTGTTTGATCCCATTGGGTTAGAAATTGGACCTCCCATGATTTCAGTGGCTCTTGATTTTTATTGTATTGCACACATTTTTCGAAGCAATTGCACGTTTTGATGACGTGGTGCTTGCAGGATGTACATTGATGCATGAAGGTTTTTCGGCATGTTCGTACAGTGTGTTCTTGATCCCTAGGATTGAGTTGGGTGGGGGGAGAAGGGTCTTTTCCTATTCATAGTGCTCATGGGTAGGGTCGCTGGGCCCCACTTTCTTTTCCTGGGGAGGGGGTGAATTTGTTTTTTTAGGGTGGGGGGAGAGCGGGTGGAGGAGGGCTGTAGTATTTAGTCAGTGAGCCTGTGAGAATGGAGCTCAGACTGGGAGGTATTTCCTCAGTTGCAGGCAGAGGCTGATTATCAGTTCTCATTTAGCTGTGTCCCACAGCTGCTTCAGCCACATGTGCAAGGCAGCACTCCTCACTCAGGGGCTCACTGACCAAATATCACAGCCCTCCTTATAATGAGGAGATTGCATGGAATGTCTCGAGGGTCTGTACTGGGACTCTTCCTGTTCTTGGCAAACGTAAATAACCTGCATTAACCTTCTCAATGCAAAACAGTTACATTTGTAGATGAGAGCAAGCTAGGAAGCCTCTGAGCAGGCAGCCAAGAGAACTTGATGCGATTTGTACCTGGACTGATCACTGGCAAGCAATGATCAATAAAGAAAGCAAATAGGATGCATGGTTATAGCACCAGACCAATTGAGTAAAATCCCCACAGTCATGCTGAAGCTAGCCACTTTGCTGGTCAGGCCACCTTCGAATTGCTGCATAAAGTTCTAGTCACTGCGGTTAAAGAGCAACATCCAAGGACCGACTCCATCCCTCTCCCTGGCAACTGTCTGAGGCTGAATCAGATGGTTCGCAACCCTGGTTGTTGTATTTGACCACATATCCACACCATCACTAAAACTGTTTACTTCCACTTCCGTAACATTGCCCAACTCTGCCCTGCCTCAGCTCATCAGCTGAAACCCTCATCTATGCCTTTATTACCTCTAGACTTGACTATTCCAACACACTCCTGGACGGACTTCCATCTTCCACCGACATAAACTGAAACCCTGCTGCCTAGCTCCTAACTTGCACCATGACCCGTTGACTCATCATCCTGACCTACATTGGCTCCCTTTTGAGCAACACCTTGAATTTTAAATTCTCATCCTTGTTTTCAAATCCCTCCATGGCCTCACCCTCCCTACTTCTGTAACCTTTTCCAGCCCTACAGCAAAGGACGACTAAAAAAAAAAGATAGAGAGAGAAGATAGCTTACGAGAGTAAACTAGCAAGAAATATAAAAACAAACAGTAAGAGCTTCTACAGGCATATAAAAAGTAAGAGAGTAGCTAAAGTAAACATTGGTCCCTTAGAGGATGAGACTGGGGAATTAATAATGGGAAACGTAAATGGCAGAGACTTTGAACAAATATTTTGTATTGGTCTTCATTGTATTGGACATTAAAAGCATCCTAATAATTGGTAATCAAGAGGCTGTAGAGAGGGGGGAACTTAAAACAATCACTAGAGAAAAAGTACTTGGCAAACTAATGGGACTAAAGGTGGATAAGTCCTCTGAACTTGATGGGCTGCATCCTAAGGTCTTAAAAGAGGTAGCTGCAGAGATAACGGATGCATTTGTTCTCTCTCTCCGACACATGAGCCAGGCTCCGCTTTAAAAGCCCGACCCGGTGGCTAGGCCCTGGAATGAGGAAATGGCCACAGCGTTGATCTCCACCAGCTCGCACTGCTCCCTGAAATGGCATGCCTCCATGCTGCTCCCAGGCCGCCGCATCTCCGCTCCTTTTATGGAGGGCGACGACTTGGAGAAGGGCGATTAGATTGGACGTCACCAAAATCAAGGTCGCTGATTGGAGCGTAAGCAGGTACAGCAGGAGAGGCGGCAAGCAGCAGAGGAGCAGCGAGAGATTGTAGAGCACTATGGTCGGGGCCCAGGAGCGGCATGAGTTTGGAGCCCAGAAGAGACGAGGGCTTAGGGGCAGCACGGGCCAGCCCACACTGCGCTCTAGGTCCGTGCAGCAGAGCTGGTCTCCAGTCGTCTTGGTTAATCCTTGTCACTGGACCAAGAGCTAGCTTTTGTCAAACCCGTGTGGTGGCTGGTGTGCAACGGTCACCACACGTTAAAACAATCCACGCACAGGCATCTTCCACCCTTCAGGGTGTAGTTTGGGATCTGGAATACTAGGTCTTTTATTGTAACACCTGTGAACTCATTCCTTTTTGATGTGGAAGCAAGTCATCCTCGATATGAGCGATCACCTAAGAGAAGAGGATGCACTGGTTGTAATCTACCAAAATTCCCTGGATTCTGGAGAGGTTCCAGCGGACTGCAAAACCGCAACTGTAATGCCCCTATTTAAGAAAGGAGGGAGACAGAAAGCAGGAAACTATAGTCGAGTTATCCTAACGTCTGTCATTGGGAAAATGCTGGAGTCCATCATTAAGGCAGTAGTAGCAGGTCATTTAGAAAATCATAATGCAGTCAAGCAGAGTCAGCATGGTTTTATGAAAGGGAAATCATGTTTGACAAATTTCCTTGAGTTCTTTGAGGATGTAACGAGCAGGTGGATAAAAGGGAGCCAGTAGATGTCATGTGTTTGGATTTCCAGAAAGCATTCGATAAAGTGCCACATGCAAGGTTACTGCACAAGATAAAAGCTCACGGGGTTGGGGGTAATATATTAGCATGGATAGTGGGTTGGCTAACTAACAGAAAGCAGAGAGCTGGAATAAATGGGTCATTTTCAGGTTGGCAAACTGTAACCAGTGGGGTGCCACAGGGATCAGTGCTGGGGCCTCAACTATTTACAATCTATATTAATGACTTGGATGAAAGGACCGAGTGTAATCTGCTGCTGATACAAAGATAGCTGGGAAAGCAAATTGTGAGGAGGACACAAATAATCTACAAAGGGACATAGATATGCTAAGTGAATGGGAAAAAAATTGGCAGATGAAGTATAATGCAGGAAAATGTGAGGTTACCCACTTTGGTAGGAAAAATAAAAAAGCTAATTATTATTTAAATGGAGTGAGATTACAAATGCAGTGGTACAGAGGGACCTGGGGGTCCTTGTATATGAAACACACAAAGTTAGTATGCAGGTACAGCAAGTAATCAGGAAGGCAAATGGAATGTTGGCCTTTATTGCAAGGGGGATGGAGTATAAAAGTAGGGAAGTCCTGCTACAACTGTACAGAGCGAGAGCGTTGGTAAGACCGTACCTGGAGTACTGCGTACAGTTTTGGTCTCCGTATTTAAGGGAGGATATACTTGAACTGGAGGCAGTTCAGAGAAGGTTCACAAGTTGATTCCTGAGATGAAGGGGTTGTCATATGAAGAATGGTTGAGCAAGTTGGGCCTATACTCATTAGAATTTAGAAGACTTAGAGGTGATCTTATTGAAACGTATAAGATTCTGAGGGCTTGACTGAGTAGATGCAGAGAGGATGTTTCCCCTCCTGGGGGAATCTAGAACTAGGGGGCATAGTTTCAGAATAAAGGGTCGCCCATTTAAAATGGAAATGAGGAGGAATTTCTTCTGAGAGTCATGAATCTTTGGCATTCTCTACCTCAGAGTTGTGGAGGCTGGGTCATTGAATGTATTTAAGGTGGAGATAGTCAGCTTTTTGAAAGATAAGGGAGTTAATGGTTATGAGGAGCGGGTGGGGAAGTGGAGTTGAGGCCAGGATCAGGTCAGCCATGATCTTAATTGAAAGGCAGAGCAGGCTCGAGGGGCCAAATGGCTTATTCCTGCTCCTAGTTCTTATGTTCTCATAACCTTGTAAGATCTCTGCGCTCCTCAAATTTTGGCCATTTGCACAACCCCCGATTTTAAACGCTCGACCATTGGCAGCTGTGCCTTCAACTGCGGAGGACCTAAGGTCTGGAATTCCCTCCCTAAATCTCTCCGCCTCTCTACTTCTCTCCCTCCTTTAACAGGCTCTTTAAAACCTACCTCTTTGACCATCTGCTTACGTGACTCGGTGTCAAATTTTGTTTTCTGGTGAAGTGTCTTGGGACGTTTTACTATGTTAGAGGCACTATATAAATGCAAGTTGTTGTTGTTGACCTGGAGACAGTGTAGAGAAGAGTTAAGGAGGCCAATCGCCAATATCTGAGGGATGAAGAGGGATGTCTCTGAGGAGATATTATAGAGATGCTGACAGGATAGAGGTTGCAAATCTGAAACAGTACTTTCAGATACACCAGGGCCAAAGGGCAGATGCTCAGGGTTTTGATAGTGAATTTTGCACATATATCAGAACGTATTTCTTTTCAAAGAGGCCGGTCAGCTGGTTGAAACTGTAATGGGAAGTTAGGTAGGGTTATCCTGCAAGGACGGAGGCTTCTTTAACTAAATCTATTTTGTGACTAGTGAGATTGACACTGGCTCTTGTGATCTCCCAGCCATTTAAATCATTTACAGTATCATGAAAATAAAGTGATTTCAAGTGTTTGAATATTCATTTTACAAAAGCACTTTAAAGTCCTGTGATACAAGCTTTATACATGAAATGGAAATGTTCAAATCAGTTATGTGCTTTGATATCCTCACAATTCAGAGGTTTGATTTGAAGGGTGTAAAATACTCTAATGAAGAAAAAATGTAATGTGATGGCTATGTAAATTCAGATATTATAGCTTTTAGTGCATTATAACTGCTAAAAAGTTTTTAAAAAATGGCATTTGTGTTCAAAAAGTTCAAATATCCAAAAGTAGTTTAATGGAGAGAACGGATTAAGCACCGGCAACTGGCAGTTTCTTAGAGAAAGCCCAGTTTGCTGTTTAAGGTTGTTTCACTAATTAGGGGCTTCTCATGATGCATTTTATTACGTCGGATATACGGCACAGAAACAGATCATTCGGCCCAACCAGTCAATGCCGCGTTTGTGCTCCACTCGAGCCGCCTCCCGTCTTTCCTCATCTAACGCTCAGCATAACCCTCTCTTCCCTTCTCCCTCATAAGCTTATCTAACTGCCTCTTAAATGCATCGATACTATTCACCTCAACATAGAAAGTTGCACATTCTCACCACCCTCTGGGTAAAGAAGTTTCTTCTGAATTCCTTATTTGATTTCTTGGTGACTATCTTATTTTGATGGCCTCTAGTTTTGCTCTTCCCCACAAGTGGAAACATTCTCTCTCTATCTGCTCTATTAGAACCTTTCATGATTTTAAAGACCTCAATTAGGTCACCCCCCTCCTCCGCCATTTCCTGATAGATATTCCCACGCATTTCTGGTATCATTTTGTAAATCTTTTCTGCACCCTCTCCAGTGCGTCTATATGCTATTTATAATTTGGCGACCAGAACTGTACGCAGTACTCCCAAGTGTGGCCTAGAAATAAATCCTAGTGCTTGTTTTGCTTTTTATGGCCTTGATAACCTGTGTCGATACTATTGTTTGGTTTTCGGACTAAACATCTGCATCTCTGTTTTAAAAATTCTGCAGAAAAAATCAGTTTAATTATCATTTTTCCAAATAGTTATTTTTCCATTACCATCTGTTTTAACAATTTTATTTCACAATCTTCAGTGGGAAACTAGAAGATTGGGAAAATTTTAAACAACAGCAAAGAATGACTAAGAAAGCAATAAAGAAAGGGAAGATAGATTACGAAAGTAAACTTGCGCAAAATATAAAAACAGATAGTAAAAGCTTTTACCGATATATAAAACGGAAAAGAGTGACTAAAGTAAATGTTGGTCCCTTAGAAGATGAGAAGGGGGATTTAATAACGGGAAATGTGGAAATGGCTGAGACCATAGACAATTATTTTGCTTCGGTCTTCACAGTGGAAGACATAAAAACCATGCCAAAAATTGCTGGTCACGGGAATGTGGGAAGGGAGGACCTTGAGATAATCACTATCACTAGGGGGGTAGTGCTGGACAGGCTAATGGGACTCAAGATAGACAAGTCCCCTGGTCCTGATGAAATGCATCCCAGGGTATTAAAAGAGATGGCGGAAGTTATAGCAGATGCATTCGTTATAATCTACCAAAATTCTCTGGACTCTGGGGAGGTACCATTGGATTGGAAAGCAGCTAATGTAACGCCTCTGTTTATAAAAAAAAAAAGGGGGCAGACAAAAGGCAGGTAACTATTACCGGTTAGTTTAACATCTGTAGTGGGGAAAATGCTTGAAGCTATCATTAAGGAAGAAATAGCGGGACATCTAGATAGGAATAGTGCAATCAAGCAGACGCAACATGGATTCATGAAGGGGAAATCATGTTTAACTAATTTACTGGAATTCCTTGAGGATATAACGAGCATGGTGGATAGAGGTGTACCGATGGATGTGGTGCATTTAGATTTCCAAAAGGCATTCGATAAGGTGCCACACAAAAGGTTACTGCAGAAGATAAAGGTACGCAGAGTCAGAAGAAATGTATTAGCATGGATAGAGAATTGGCTGGCTAGCAGAAAGTCGGGATAAATGGGTCCTTTTCGGGTTGGAAATCGATGGTTAGTGGTGTGCCACAGGGATCGGTGCTGGGACCACAACTGTTTACAATATACATAGATGACCTGAAAAGAGGGGACAGAGTGTAGTGTAACAAAATTTGCAGATGACACTAAGATTAGTGGGAAAGCGGGTTGTGTAGAGGACACAGAGAGGCTGCAAAGAGATTTAGATAGGTTAAGCGAATGGGCTACAGTTTGGCAGATGGAATACAATGTCGGAAAATGTGAGGTCATCCACCTTGGGGGGGAAAAAAAACAGTAAAAGGGAATATTATTTGAATGGGGAGAAATTACAACATGCTGCGGTGCAGAGGTACTGGGGGTCCTTGTGCATGAAACTCTTTTTGGAGTTCACCTGCAAAACATAAAACATTAAACGGTGCCACCCGACCTGGGTGACACTCCAGACATTTACAAGGCCCTTTTTTTTTTTCCCCCCTTTTTTTGTTTTTTTTTGGTGTTTTTCTTTTTTTGGTTTTTTTTTTTGGGCACTAAAATCACAATTTTCCCCAGTGCCCCCTATAAAAGGGAAGGGGGACACTAAAAGCACCGGCAATTAAAACAAATTAAACTTAAAAACGTAAAATCAAATTAAAATTTGGTTGCCGGGCGTGATGATGCACTCCAGTCCCTCCGGTGCCCACCTCTCGCGGAAGGCCGCGAGCGTACCGGTGGACACCGCGTGCTCCATCTCCAAGGACACCCTGGACCGGATGTAAGAGCGGAAGAGAGGCAGGCAGTCAGGTTGAATGACCCCCTCGACCGCCCGCTGCCTGGACCGGCTGATGGCACCCTTGGCCGTGCCCAGGAGCAGTCCTACGAGGAGGCCTTCGGACCTACCCGCTCCCCTCCGCACAGGGTGCCCAAAGATCAGGAGAGTGGGACTGAAGTGCAGCCAGAATTTCAGGAGCAGCCCCTTCAAATAATGGAACAGGGGCTGCAACCTCGTGCACTCAATAAAAACATGGAACACGGACTCCTCCAGACCGTAGAAATTGCAGGCGGCCTGGGAGTCCGTGAACCGGCTTAAAAATTTGTTGCACGGCACTGCTCCGTGCACCACCCTCCAGGCCAAGTCCCCGATGAATAGTGGGAGGACCCCTGCGTAGAGTGCCCTCCATCGGGGACCCCCGCCTCCTCCGGACGGCAAGATGGTACGCCATGGCGTGTCCGGACGGCAGGCGAGGATGGCAAAGTTGAGGGTGTGCAGGAGCAGCCCGTACAGGAAACCCCTCCGCGCGGAACTGAAAGGCACGGAGGGGATTTCCCCGAGGCGGCTCAAGTTGTGAGGCGCCGGCCCCCGAGGGAGGTTCCGGGGTTTGGCGCCGATGAGGAATCCCGTCCGGACGGGGGTCAGTTCGGACGGGATCTCCCCACGTGCTTGAGCCTCCTCGATGCACCTAACGGAGTCAGGGCCCAGAGCTGTTTTTAGCGACTCGATGGCATCGGCCGCGTGGCGGACGTTGGCAGAGTTTAGGCGCCGCGCCAGCGTGTCTGGCGCCATCCAGCCCGCTCCTCCGCCATCGAGCAGGTCCCTGACCCTGGTCACCTCACCAGCCACAGCCCTCTCTTCCGACCGCCACATGAAACCTCGGCCGTGGAGGTACGGATTCCCGAGCAGCGGCTCCTGCAGGACGGCCGCCACTCCAGCCGGCGGAGAGCTGCGCTTGGTGGAGACTTTGTTCCAGACCCTGATGAGTTCCCTGTAAAAGACAGGCAGCTCCCGGAGGGCGGTCCTGGCACCCCCCAAGTTCACAAACAGGAGCTGCGTGTCATAATTGAGGTCGCGCTGCTGGCGGAAGAAATACCTCGCCAGAGCACACTACCTAGGAGGGGGCTCGACGTAAAGGTATCTCTGCAGGGTCTGAAGATGGAAAGTCGCGAGCTGGGCGCTGACGCACACCAACGACTGACCGCCCTCCTCAAGCGGGAGACTCAAGACCGCGGCAGATCCTTGTGCATGAATCCCAAAAAGTTAGCTTGCAGGTGCAGCAGGTAATCAGGAAGGCGAATGGAATGTTGGCCTTCATTGCAAGAGGGATGGAATACAAAAGCAGGGAGGTCCTACTGCAACTGTACAGGGTATTGGTGAGGCTGCACCTTGAGTACTGCGTGCAGTTTTGGTCACCTTACTTCAGGAAGGATATACTAGCTTTGGAGAGGGTACAGAGACGATTCACTCGGCTGATTCCGGAGATGAGGGGGTTACCTTATGATAGATTGAGTAGACTGGGTCTTTATTCGTTGGAGTTCAGAAGGATGAGGGGTGATCTTATAGAAACATTTAACATAATGAAAGGGCACAACCAAGATAGAGGCAGTGAGGTTGTTTCCACTGGTTGGAGAGACTAGAACTAGGGGGCACAGCCTCAAAATACGGAGGAGCCAATTTAAAACCGAGTTGAGAAGGAATTTCTTCTCCCAGAGGGTTGTGACTCTGTGGAATTCTCTGCCCAAGGAAGCAGTTGAGGCTAGCTCATTGAATGTATTCAAATCACAGATAGATAGATTTTTAACCAATAAGGGAATTAAGGGTTACGGGGAGCGGGCGGGTAAGTGGAACTGAGTCCACGGCCAGATCAGCCATGATCTTGTTGAATGGTGGAGCAGGCTCGAGGGCCTTGATGGTCTACTCCTGTTCCTAATTCTTATGTTCTTTACATGGCATATTTTTGTATTTATTGGTGGGAAACGAAGGGGGTAAAGATGACAATTGTGCCTTATTAATCCTTGCCTATGGAGCACTGGAATAAGACTTTCAGTCCGTCACAGTTTTTTGACCTTCAAAAATCGTAATTTAAAAGTGGTTTCAGATTTTCTGAGAAATCCCAATCAAAATTTTCTGTCACAACTAACTTCAATTATAAAGGGTTATCTTACAGGAGAAAAAAAGACTAGTGAGCGGGTCCTGCTGACTGGTCCTGCCTATAGGTGTGAAGATCCGTGCAGTCACACTGGGTGCTTCACAGAGCTGGAAATAGTCAGAGACCATAAGAAATAGAGGATGACGAATTCGGGCCGATGACTGCAAGAAAAAGTAACGAGCTAGGTTTTATGGAGGCTTTTGAAGGAGGAGAGAGAGGCAGGATGATGTTGGGAGAGGGAGTGTTCCAGAGTACAGGGCTGAAATCGTTGAAGAAGGTAAAAGTGGAGTGAAGAGAAAGAGGGAGATAGAAAAGGAGAGCAGATTGAGAGTGCGGAATGTAGGGCTGGGAGAGCTTTGTAGATAAGGACAACGATTTGAAGGTGATGCATATGTGGGAGACAGTGAAGGTTGGAGCTCAAGGGGCAGGACAGGGGGATGGGGCGGGGCTGTGGGCAGGTCAGGGGTGATGATGGGGTGGGGCTGTGGGAAGGGAAGGGGTGGGGCTGTGAGGGGGGAGGTGCTGTGGGCAGGACGGGGGTGAAGAAGGGGTGGGGTTGTGGGCAGGATGGGGGTGAAGAAGAGGTGGGGCTGTGGGCAGGACGGGGGTGATGGGGCGGGACTGTGGGCAGGACAGGGGTGATGGGGCGGGGCTGTGGGCAGGTCAGGGGTGATGAAGGGGTGGGGCTGTGGGCAGGATGGCTGATCGGGGGGGGAGGTGCTGTGGGTAGGACGGGGGTGATGAAGGGGTGGTGATGAAGGGGTGGGGCTGTGGGCAGGACGGGGATGAAGAAGAGGTGGGGCTGTGGGCAGGATGGCTGATGGGGGGGGCGGGGGGGGGCTGGGGCAGGACAGGTGATGAGGGGGTGGGGCAATGGGCAGGACAGGGGTGGGGCAGTGGGCAGGTCAGGGGTGATGGAGGAAAGGGCCTGGTACAGGATGAAATGTGGGCAACAGAGTTGCAATGTGTACAATGCAGAACTTCTAACAATGGCAAGGGCAGTATGGGAATATGAAGACTGGAGTTGTGTCGGTTGTGGATACGTGTTCCCGCAGTAGTGAAGATGAAGTTAGGGTGGAGGTAGGCAATGTTGCTAATTCTGCTACTGTTTCTGGTGAGGTATTGCATGTCCAAACAATCTTCTGCCATTTCAAAAAAAAATTCCTATCCTCCCTTTTATAAAAACAAAATTCCTATCCTCTCCCATCATATTTTTAATCTTGTTTTCTTTACTGTTTCACCAGCCAGTTGAATTTTTTTTGCAATTTACCTCATCAAAACTCTTCATACTTTTGAATACTTCATTCAGATCTCCTCTTCTCCTTCTCTACAGTTATAAGAGGGACTCTAGTTTTTCCAGTCCCCATAACTATAGCCTTTCATCCCTGGTATCATCAGCTGCGTCCTCTCCATGCCCTTGACATCCTTCCTAAAGTAGATCATTATAAACTGGACACACGGCCTGGAATTTTCAGTCTCTAATACTAACCGTGACCTTTAGCACGTGTGGAAATCCCGAAGTTACGGCCTGTCAGTGAGAGCTCCAACACAGGCTGCGCTGTGCCCCCCCCAACAGAGCCGGCAATCTGTGAACTCTCGTAAATTATGATTTTTCTGCCGTAATTACGCTGCTAAATTCCCCACTAAAAGTTAATCCAATGGGATTACGGTAACTCGGGGTTCAACAGCATATTGATTGCTAAACAAGTGTTAAGGGCTTGGAAAACTTTTTTTTTTTAAGTTTGTGCACCTTTATTTCAGGTTTGCCTTTTCCCAATGTGCGAGCCCCAATCTTTGATTTGCTCTCTAACATTTTCAAAAAGTTAGAATTTTAAGAGCTTACTCACTTCCTTGTTCACTGGCTGAGAATTCTGCCTTTTGATTGGCTGCTTAGACAGCTTGTTGATGTCAGCAGTTCGCACAAAAGGATCCCCATTGAGTTGAATGTCAGAAAAGCCGAAGTTCTCAACACAGGGATCCCGAGATCTTTGTACAGAGTGTACTTCGGGGCCAGCAGCGAACACCTTCGCTTCGCTGCTGATTGCGAATTCCAGTATTGCACCTACAGTCTAATCTATGATGGAGTGACGAACAGGATTTCCACTGAGGTAGGATAACGAGTCAGTTTGAATGAATAGCCTGGAAAAGCCAGTGGCTGGAGCTGAGATGGGGGTAGAGAGAATGCCGAGAGCGAAATAGAACGAAGCCAAAAGCCTATCCAAGAAAGGGAGTGAAGGAACAAGAGGAAAAGGGGACCAGAGTGTGTGGGGTAGTAAAAATGCACGTGCCGTGGGCATGGAGAAGTGACTGTGGTTAACAAGTTTATTCAGGAAAGAAAGATTTCCATTTATATAGTGCCTTTCACAAAATCAGGGCATCCCAAGCGCTTTACAACCACTGGAGCCGTTCTGAAGTGTAGTCACTGTTGTAATGTAGGAAATGCAGCCATTAGATATTTTATGTTCACATGATAAACGGGACCTCAGCTTAACATCTCATCCAAAAGACGACACCTCTGACACTGCAGCACAACTTCAGTACTGCACTGGAGCGTTTGCCTAGGTGCTCAAGTCCCTGGAGTTGGACTTGAACCCAAACCCACAACTTTCTGATTCAGAGACGAGAGCGCTACCACTGAGCCATGGCTGTTATTAAAAAGTCTTATTAATACAAGCATGTCTGTGGTGGTGTCAGTGTCTCTTGCCTCAGAGATTTCCCTTTGTGACTGCGTGGTGAGGGCATTTCCTGCATCCTATTCTAGTGTTTTTCTTAGATGCTCCCCTTGTGGGTTGTCAGCTGTCCCTGGGATGGTTGCGTCTCTGGGCCACCTTATGCAATGCCATAAGATTTCCCTATAAATGTTACTGTCTAGGCTAGTCTCTGTCTTGCAAATATTATTTGAGTGGGGTGGCTGGGTGTGGTGGATGGAGTGTTTCCTTGGGAGACAGCCTCCTCATCCATGGCTGCTCCTGCCATGTGCCTGCTCGGCACTGCGTCACGGCCTGCCATGTGCCTGCTGCTGGGCACTGCCCACGACCTGCCATGTGCCTGCTGCTGGGCACTGCCTCACGGCCTGCCATGTGCCTGCTGCTGGGCACTGCCTCACGGCCTGCCATGTGCCTGCTGCTGGGCACTGCCCACGGCCTGCCATGTGCCTGCCGCTGGGCACTGCCCACGGCCTGCCATGTGCCTGCTGCTGGGCACTGCCCACGGCCTGCCATGTGCCTGCTGCTGGGCACTGCCTCACGGCCTGCCATTTGTGGGGGGTAGATCACAGGCATGTACTGAGGTCACTGAAGCCCTGCATCAGGTTGTTATTCAGGGCGACTCTCCAGCATGATGAATCTCGGCAGAATTGACTCATGGACTTTAGAGATTAAGATCCTGAAATCATCAATTGCGACATTCCAGAAAGAGCCAAGGGCTTTGCATAGGATTTGTGTTGGGTGGGGCGGGGGGGAATGGGGTTTTGTTGCAGATAGTTCTGGAGATGCCATGTGCTGCAGGGTGTGTGACCATTCTATGAAGCAGTCAAGCAGCATTGCAGAGATGTCAGTAGCGTATTCCTCCACACTTGTCATCACATCTTGCAGGATGTTATGCATGTCCTGAAAAAGCTCAATAAATTGACATTGCTCAGAAAGTACTCTTCGTATACAGAGCCTGGATAGGACCAAACCAAGAACTCCGAATCAACGCACCGGGCAAGTCCTTACTGTTCCTTTGCTGTTCACATTGTATGTCTGCCCCGCAACATGCCTGGATAATGTTCCTCCTTCCCTCTGCTCTGTAGAGTTTGAAAGGCTCTAATTTTTCTTCATAGTTCATCCTTTTTACACTTGGGTTCACTCCTCTCTGCCCTTCCTGGTACAGGTACATCTTTTTTGCATGTGACCAGAATTAATTCAAGTGTTACCTGAAGTGTTCATTGTAAAGCCTCCGCATAGGCTCTGTAGTCCTTCACTGTACTCTTGGCTATATTGCCCAAAATTCTGTATGCTTTTTAATTACCTTGCCACATTGTCTAAATGCTGAAAGTGACAAGTGTATTATTATGCCGGCATCTGTTTCTCAGGCTTGTGCTAATTTTATCCCATCCATTCTCTATTTGTGCCACACAATTTTTTTCCTTTGTACTATACATTTGTTGATATTAAATTTCATTTGTCTGTCTAGTTGTATAGCTGATCTAAATCCATCTGCAATCTTTAACTTCATGCTCTGTCTGTGCTGCTCTCCTATTTTAGTTTTGATTTGACAAGTTTATAACCAGTTTCGGTATGCAGGTCCCTTATGTAGATTAGAAAGAAACGGATCCAAGAACTGACCCTATGAGACTCGATTCAGCAACCTGCTCCGATCTGCTCCTCTCTGTGTACACTGTTTACTATTTTTGAATTAATTTCTCATTGAGCCCCACACTCTTCCCTTGATTCTCTCGACTTAGTTTAACTGGTGTGTTTCATACAGCACTTTGATGCTGCATTCTCAAAGTGGTCTGGAACGAAGTCTTAAATAAAATAATTCAGGCTGTTGGAAATAATCCTTGCTCTTGGGTAACGGTATAAGAAGAACTAAAAATGCTGGAAACGGTCAGCGGGTCAGGCAGCATCTGTGGAGAGAAACAGTTAACCTGTTCAGAGTTAATTTGTGTTTCTCTCTCCACAGATGCTGTCTGACCTGCTGGGCGTTGCCAGCATTTTCTCTTTTTAGTTCAGATTTCCAGCATCTCTGATATTTTCCTTTTTATATAAGAAGAACGCCTGCTTAGTGAAGGCCACTCCAAATCTTACCACAATAAGGACAGTTTTTGATCCTTGTGCTAACCATCTGGGATTTTGGAACAGTGAGCATAATGCTTGAAGAATTTGTGCTGGACTTGCCAAGATTGGCCTCATTACCTATTCAAAGTTCCAACTTGTATTGATGAAAGTGAGAGCTTAATTTAGGCTTATTTTCAGGCTCGAAATGATGGAAGCATTTACAGCAAGAATCCCAAAGCTTATTCGAAATTGGGCCTTGGGCCTCATTGGAACAATTCTGGTGAGCTGTGGGTGCCTGTCTTGACCGATTAGGGCCGGATGTGTCATCGCGGCCCTCTGTTAGGTTCTGGGAAGCGGAGCGAGGTGCTGAACGTGAGGGGGAGGGGGTGGGAGGAGGTGATGAGCTGGGCCCGGCAATGGTGCTGTGGAGCCAGAAGTGGTCCTCCTCCTGGCTTCAACATTAATCTAGTTAAAAAGAAAAAAAACTTGCATTCTGCAGACACCCTCCAGCATGCCCTTTGGTTCGGCTGCGGAATGAATTGGAATAACTGATGGGAGCAGGTCAGATACTTGTGGCACTTACTTTCTGACCAATTCCACAGAGCATCCTTAATTAGGTCCCTCATTAGCTTATGCAAAAGGGCCTAATTCCTGTTTAATGCCTGCCGCCAATATGATGGGTGTATTTCAGACAGCCTTGAGGCAAGGGACACGGCTCCCAAAATTTAACCTCTGCCTCCGTTTCCTGCCTAACAGGCTAAACAAGGTCCAATTTTGCCCTTGTTTGTTCAATAGAGACTTTACAGGTGGGTTAAATTACTAATGTTATCTTCTTAAATATAAGATTTTAAAAAATCTAACTTAGAATGATCCTGAAAACTGAACACAGTGGCTGAATGTATTGATAAGTCAAAGCATGTTCAGCAAGTAATCACGCTCAGTACAATGAAAGGATTTGGAATTCAGCATTCTAGCACTTGGGTTGTGTCAGTATTGATCTACTGAACTGTTGCAGATGTGGTAAAGCCATTGGCTAGGCTGCCTTCAGGTCCCTGATTCGCCATTTTGCTTGCTGCAATATATTCAAATGACTTTTCCAGGAAATTTTGGAGTAACTTCACAACAAGATGACCAGGGCACAAAGCGGTGTAATTTATCGCGCAAGTCGCATATCGCGCTGCTCGAGGAACATAACACAAGAATTAGGAACAGGAGTAGGCCATTCGGCCCCTCGAGCCCATTCAATAAGATCATGGCTGATTATCTACCTCAACTCCACTTTCTTGCACTATCCCCATATCCCCTGATTCCCTTACGATCCTAAAATCTATCAATCTCTGTCTTGAATATACTCCAAGACTGAGCATCCACAGCCTTCGGGGGCAGAGAATTCCAAAGATCCACCACCCTTTGAGTGAAGAAGTTTCTCCTCATCTTAGACCTAAATGGCCGAACCCTTATTCTGAGACGCTGAAACCTGGTTCTCGACTCCTCAGGCAGAGGAAACATCCTCCCTGCATCTACCCTGTCAAGTCCTGTAAGAATTTTGCATGTTTCAATGCGATCACCTCTCATTCTTCTAAACTCTAGAGAATATAGGCCTAGTCTACTCAATCTCTCCTCAGGACAATCTCCCTCTCCCCCCCCGCCCCCCCCCCCCCCCCCAGCCCCCACATCCCAGGAATCAGTCTAGCGAACTTTCATTGCACTCCCTCAATGGCAAGAACCTGTATATCCTTCATTAGGTAAGGAAACCAAAACTGTAGCACTCAAATCCTCTTGTAATAAAGCCCAACATACCATTTGCTCTCTTAATTGCTTGCTATACCTGCATGTTAACTTTCAGTGATTCATGTACAAGGACAGCCAGGTCCCTCTGAACACCAACATTTCCCAATCTCTCACCATTTAAAAAGTACAATGCTTATCTATTTTTCCTACCAAAGTGGATAACTTCACATTTCTCCACATTATATTCCATTTGCCATGTTCTTGCCCACTCACTTAGCCTGTTAGGAAATTCTGGGCCACTTTCTTTGATCAGTCCAACTACTTTACTTGTTAAACTCTAACATTAAGGTTGTGAAATTTACTGTGAAATGTCAAAATGAGCACTGTTAAAATTGTATTTTTGTATGGGGCAGTGAAAAGGGTTTTAAGTTTCTGTAACCTGTATTTTGGCACTTCTTACAATCGCTAGACTGTTAGAGGTAGTTTCCGCAGCTGGGTGCAAGGGCTCCTTTTACTATATGTGATCTTCCAATATGTTTGTATGATTTGAAGGATCAAATTCAGTATTAAATTATAAATTCAACGGTGTTCTGCCTTGTTTTCATAACTTACTGCACTTTCATATCTTGCATGTGGAAGCAGATGGGCCAAGTATGTTTTCAGGTATTGCTGAGGTGAATAGGCTGAGGTTTCCTGCAAGAGGAGAGTAGCGGAGTTACTTTTGTTTATTTTAATTGGGGTTCAGTGGTCACAAAGTTTTCTTATAACCAGGTTATTTTTTTTAAAGTTTAGTGATTTATCTTCAATTTTTTGTGTTTGCACCTCCTCGGTATATTTTTGGCTTCTTTCAACTTGTTTTGCATGGTGAGTCATAGCGTGTGTCCTGCGTCGTGGTCTAACCTTTTCCAAATTCCTTACAGATGTCCTTTTCAAACTAGTCATTGCTCTCATAATTAATGCAGGTATCTTTTTTAAACCATCTGCTTTAAGTTTAATTGTTGCCAGTGCTCATTTTGCTATTTGAGGGCTATGGTGACATTGGCCCCAAGTTTCGCCATGATTTGCTCCTGATTTTTTAGGAGCAACTGGTGTAGAACGGAGTATCTTAGAAATCGGAATTCTCGCCATTTAGTTTGCTCCAGTTCTAGTCAGTTAGAACAGTTTCACTTTGGAACAGAATTTTTTTTTTCAAAAGGGGGCGTGTCCGGCCACTTACGCCTGTTTTCAAAGTTTCGTCAGTGAAAACTTAGTCCAAACTAACTTAGAATGGAGTAAGTGAAGATTTTTGTACGCTCGAAAAAACCTTGTCTACACTTTAGAAAATCAGGCGTAGGTTACAAATCAGGCGTAGGGAATGGGGGTGGGGGGGGGGGTTTAAAGGGAAGTTTACAAACATTAAACACTTCAGTTTTACAAATAAAGAGCCATCATCAATAATAAATGATAAAAACATCAATAAATCAACCAATAAATCAATCAAAAAAAATTAAGAAATAATTTTTTAAAAAATCAATAAATAAAACATTTTCTACTTACCGACTGCAGCACCGGGAGCCCTCCAACAGCGTGCTGGGATGCCCTCCCCCCCAGTGTGTCTCTGTCAGTGTCTCTATCTCTCTGTCTGTCTGTGTGTGTCTCTCATTCTCTGTCTGTCAGTGTCTGTTTCTGACAGCGAGGGGAGGGGGAGCGGGGGGAGGGAGGGGGGAGGAGGAGGAGGAGGAGAGGGGGAAGGGGGGAGGAGGGGAAGGGGGTGAGAAGAAGGGGGGGGGGGAAGAAAGGGGGGAGAAAGGAGATTGGGGGGGGAGGGAAGGGGAAGGGAGGCTGAACCCGGCCGGGCCAAGACTTCGGGCAGGGCCCAGCCCAGCACCAGATTTACAGGTAGGTGGCGTGGGGTTAGGGGGGTGGTGGGAGGGAGGTCGGGTCGGGGAGAGGGAGGTCAGGTCGGGTCCAGTTGGGGGGGGGGGAGGGGGGGAAGCGGGTGTCGGGTCGGGGGCGGGAAGCGGGAGTCGAGTCGGGTCGGGAGGAAGCAGGAGCTGGCATGGGAGGAGCCTTATTCACGCAGCCCCAGTGAGGCCATTCGGCCAGGGCTAGGGGCTGCGTGCTTCGGCCCCTCCCACACAGTTTTGGGCGCCTGGAACTACTGCACATGCGCGTCCACTGTAGCGCGCATGTGCAGAGGTCCCGGCACTGTTTTCAGCGCAGGGACCTGGCTCCGCCCCCTGCAGCTCGTGCTGCGCTCCGCCGAGCTGCAAACGACCTGCAGGGAGCTGGAGAATCTATTAGTTTTTTTTAGGCGCACTTTGTGGTGCGAAAAACGGGCGTCCAGGTCGGGACTGCGCCGTTCTAGGCGCGGCTCGAAACTTGGGCCCATTGAGTTTAAATGTCCTACAAGCTGAATTTAGGGAGCTAGGAGTTAAATTAAAAAGTAGGGCCTCAAAGGTAGTAATCTCAGGATTGCTACCAGTGCCACCTGCTAGTCAGAGTAGGAACAGTAGGATAGTTCAGATGAATATGTGGCTTGAGGAATGGTGCAAGGGGAGGGATTCAAATTCCTGGGACATTGGAACTGGTTCTTGGGGAGCTGGGACCAGTACAAACCGGACGGTCTGCACCTGGGCAGGACCGGAACCGATGTCCTAGGCGGAGTGTTTGCTAGTGCTGTTCGGGAGGGTTCGAACTAATATGGCAGGGGGATGGGAATCAATGCAGGGAGGCAGAGGGAAGTAAAAAGGGAGCAGAAGCAAAAGGTAGGAAGGAGAAAAGTAAGAGTGGAGGGCAGAGAAATCAAGGGCAAAAATCAAAAAGGGCCACATTACAACATAATTCTAAAAGGATAAAGATGTTTTTAAAAAAAAACAAGCCTG